>NW_015113189.1:50343-77099 GCF_001443285.1 Poecilia latipinna | reverse complement strand
AGTTTACTTTAACAGGAGAGTCCGACCCAACTCTCCAGTTGATTCAGTAAAATGTAACACATACAATGGGGGTATAGCTCAGTGGTAGAGCATTTGACTGCAGATCAAGAGGTCTCCGGTTCAAATCCGGATGCCCCCTTCGGTAGCATTTTCTGTTGTTCTACTTATTGTTGTTAAAGCATAGTGTCTTTTTTAATCAGGTTGATTGTATAATCAAGCTGTAATCACAATAACACTGGTTTCAAAAAAAAGCTGCAAGTGTCATTTATCTGTACATGAACAACAGCACAGGAATAATACCTCTCTGGATGATAGGTATTTATTATTCGGGCTATTTAAGGAAAAAAGCAGCCACACTACTTTAGTTTCATTTTCAGTGGTATTATATATACATATATATAGTTAAATGTGGATGCCCAACAGTAGTCCCCAAAACCCACACACACCAGTTTGAAAGTTGCAATATTATTTATTTCAAAAACAATTTACAAAATGCAGTATTTACATTTTAAATATTTTCTTTAGCAGCCAGCTCATTTTCCCAACCAGGAAATAGTATATTCTATAATATACAGAATAAAACTAGAGAGCTTTGATACATATATAAACACCTTCAGATGAAAACTGCTGGTATTAAGTGACATAAAATACAAAATGTTCCATTATAACTCAGATTTGAGCTTTTCTCAGAAGAAGAGGCCACAGGAATTTCTTATTGTGTAAACATACATTAGTTTCATTAGAGGCTAACTGTTACAGCAGGCAGCTGCTAAAATGTGCGTGAAAAGTTGCTTTTAACATTGGAAAAGGCAAGTGCATTATCTAGAAAAAGATTTGAAATTCTAAAATGGAAAGCACGTAAACGACTGAAAAAATAACAGTCAACGGTCCAGATGAGTTTGTGATGTTCTACGTTATAAATATAGACAAAAGCTGACAAATCTTATTTATCAGTTTGCTGTTCAAGTATAGATTTAAAACTTATTGTCACCAAGTTGTAAACTCTACAAAATAAATTCAGGGCAATTAGTTTGCAGCTTAACAGTTAAGGCACCCTCCACAATAAGTGGCGCCGCTAATAATAAAGGAGGTTTTAAACAGTGAGCCACCTCTACCATCATCTTGACTGGGCGTGATGGTAAGATAATGTTGGGTCTAGTCACAGTTTCGACTATTTTAAGCTTTGTATTTAGGCAAGAAACAATTTTCTTGCAGCCATGATGATTGACAAACATCAGTTGTTGTGCTGTCTCACAACACTTGAGAAACTTCATGAATGCATAAAGGGATTGCATTATTATGTATCTTTCTACGAAGATGCAAGGTCATAGTTTTAGTTGAAAAAAATCAAATATACCCTGATTGCAATATAAACGTACAACGACACAGATCTTCAGTAACAACAATAAAAAAACAGCCCTGAAACCTTTTAGATGTTTGTTCGATGTGATTCTAAAGGAATCGAAGCAGCTCTTTGCAGACTCCCACATGAAAACAAAGCATGAGCGGCGAGTCAGCTCTGCCTCAGATGCTATTACACAGGCCCAAACACTGTAAATCATACTGACAATGCAGCCTCTGTAGAACAGGAAGTTGGCTCAGTTTTTTTTTTTTTTTCAGAGAAGTTTGATCCACCCCAGGGAGCATCAGTTTGGCACAACGTGCGATTTCATCCAGTCCAGACTGGCAGGAAGACTGCAGGAGGAGAAAGGAAAGAGCCTGTTAATAAGAGGTGGAAAACTTATCTGGTATCACTGGCTTAAACTGAGGTGTGTACTCACCCTTCTCCAGTCAGGGCGCAGCAGGCTTGGACATGCCAGGAGTGCGTTGTGATGGAGTCAAGCGTGAGGCACTGGGAGATCTCTGCTGCTGTCATCGAGCCTTTTATGTCTTGTTTATTAGCCAGAACGAGAATGGCAGCATTTTGTAGTTCCTACATGAAAAAAAACAAGAGAAGAACCAATGAGGAATGTTATCAAATTTTAACTCAAATACATCAACAGTAGCTGCATTTCAATTAATCATAAAATTGCTCAAATTGAAATTACAAAAATAAATTAGATTTTTTGTGATAGGATGTGGTGGTTTTTCAGCCGCATTGAAATAGATGTATTTCACAAAACTGCATTGGAAGCACTTTTTTCACATCAGCAGGATGTTACTACTGGTGAAAACAACAAAGACAATGACAGGAAGTAGCAGGGGGATAATGGTTTGTTTTGGTTTTCTTGTTTGTCTTTTGCTCTCACAGCATCGCACAGTTCACAGAACGTTGTGTGTCAAATCAATAGCTCGTAAGTAAAATCTAAGACTACAACTTCTCCAAAACGCGGCTCACATAGATCCTCCCAAGTATACGGGGGTTTTCACTCAAACACCTGAATAAGACGCAAACGTCTCCTGATGGCTGATAGATGACGAGTGCTAACACCATGACTGAATAAAGAATATCACGTGTAACTGTTTACAACATCGCATGACCAAGCTTATTCACATGTGACTTCAATTTCATTTGTTATTTAATGGAAACACCACAATTGTGAAATTCTGTGGGGGTTTTTTTTTTTAACATCGGCAAAATATTGACAAAGTTTTGGACACATTTGCAGTGGAAACACAGCTACAGATGCCAGGATTAAGCTGTCTCAGCGGAACATTTTAAGACGCTGACTCAAACAGCCAAAAAGGAAACTTCCTCATCACGTTGTGTCATGGGTTGTCAGAATTTGTTCTGCTTTCACAACACAATTAGTCACTCACTGAAGGCGGGGGTGTGTTTCAAACGTGCGGCATAAACTTGGAGAACAAACAAAAGAGTTTTACGTCAAGGAGTCAAATACAAAGAAAAGTTGAGATTCCTACGAAATAAGTTATTTTTAAACACCTGTTATTAAGGCATTGGAGTGGAGCTATGTAAAGAAATAAGGCGTCATTTGTTACATAGGTTTAAAGTAAAGTAATACCTCATGCGCAAGCATACGGTGAAGCTCTTCTTTGGTCACAGTCAGCCTTTCACGATCAGTGCTGTCCACCACCAGAATGACAATCTGGAAAGGCAACCATTTATAGTAGGTTACATCACAGATATAGGAGCAATAAATTGTAAAGCAGGGCATCAGTCAACTCTAACGCTTCTGTTTTTGTCCTGGATGAGACTCAAGAGGTTAATTTTCAACCTGTGAAATGCAGCAAAAGCTGTACCTCTGTGTTGCAGTAGTACGAGTACCAGCTGGCCCTCAGACTCTCCTGCCCTCCAATGTCCCACACCATAAAGTGAGTATTGCGGACAACTATCTCCTCAACGTTGCTGCCAATGGTAGGTGACGTGTGAACGGCCTCCTTTGTCAAGCTGAAATTACAGACATTTCAAATAAGGCCCCAAAACAACTTCAAGAGCCGACTAGATCTGCATAAGGTACTGAGATCACTTACAACTGGTAGAGGATTGTTGTTTTCCCAGCGTTATCCAAACCCACAATGATGACTTTGTGCTCTGTAAGACAAAAACAAATGCAGTCAAATGTACTTCTGTAGTCTCAAACTGAATGTGTTGCCCAACATTTGCAAGTTCTAACAACAGACAGATCAAGGTAAGATAAGGTACAGATGCGTCACATGTTCTGGACAGGATGGTATCAGAACACAGCAGTAGTTTCAAATGTTTGGACTCAAAATATCAAACAAAATACATGCAGAAAACACATACTATACCCAAAAAGTTTAATCACAACAATGTAAAATGGAATCTGTCATATTATAATATAGGTAGATTATATGAATGCAAAAATGGAAACAGTTTTTTACCTTTGTCTCCGAACACCGCCATCATCTTGGACAACAGGAACCCCATGATAGTATGTTTAGGAAGCGTATGAAGCGCTGAATACAAAACAAATCCTGAAGAAGAGCAACTTCAGTTCCAATCAACACCTGAGTGACTCACGAAGCTTTGTCTCGGCATCTTATACCGGTTTCTGCTTCGCTTTTTGCGATAGTGGGAGGCGCCTCTGAAAAACCCTCGGTGTTTCACTGAAGTGGTGCGTTAAATGGCAGTGGGAAATGTCGGTACACAAACAGGTGCAGGTCTGTAGATTGTTACATAACAGCGTACACAGCTCTGCCTTAAGCTTACAATATGATAAAAATGTTATTTAAGTACACATTTTTGATGATATGATTGGGTAAGTAACATCTAATGCAGACTTTAATTCAGTGTTGAAAAAAATATGCAAGGGGGAAACTACTTTTTCACAGCACATACCAGTTTTTTTTTTTTTTCAAATAAATAGTGCTTACTGTTTGAGAATATCTACATTTTATAAGTGACAGACCTGTAAGCTTTTAATTTCATGTAATTTATTCTAGATAAAGATGTAAGAAGGAGAATTGTAGATTCTAATTAACTGAGAACTTAATTTAAATCAAGATAATCAGTTCAAGAACTGTATGACAGTGCTTGTCATTTAAATGTCCCCTCAGCTTGTCAAGAAGACCTTATATGTGAAAAATACTGAGGTAGGATTTTCAGGGAAAATGACCAAAGCATAAACATCAACCTCTTATAAAAGGTTGCTGACCAACAAAGAAGTATTTCCCGAAAAAAACAGTCATTTTTAAACTTGACTAAAGTTTGCAGTTACACACATTGAAATTTTGGTGGTCAGATGAGACAAAGATTGAAGTTTTTGACTTTAAGTTTTCAAAGTAAGGCTTTTTTGTACTAGATGTTTGGTGGTGGTAGCAAAAGGTTTGGAGCTGTTTCACTATCAGATCTAATGGTGAAAGGTGAATCAACAGCAATCTCTAGCTTTTTTAAATCATTTTCTTTAAAAATGTAGCTTGAAACAGATCTTAACGTTTGAATTAAATACAATTTACTAGCTTTACGAATTGTCAAATACCAAAATTGGATTGTAATACATTGTAATTGTGACTGGATTGTTTCTTTCTTGAATTTTCTAAGCTAATATGACATTTTTTATATCAAAATAAAAGATAAATATGCCAAAACAACCCCCAAAACTCGTACTGTAACGCACCTGAACACTTTGTCATGTAGTTAAATATCTGAGCTTGGCAGTGGGTCCTGAAGGCACCTTCACGTCTCTGCCGTCGCGCCGACGAAACGAGCTTGCAAACCGGCGTAACCCATCGACGTAATAACAATTCCATCCCGTATATGGAAAGGGGAAGTGATACCGTTTGCTCCCCGCCCTACGGAGCTCTTGAGGAACATTGGTAAACAGAAAGCAAAAACATGATCAAAAAGAATTCCCCTGAAATTTTTTGAACAGTCCTGGGATTTCCTGGAACAAACCTGCAGTTCCTGCAAGTGTTCTTCATTAAATTTTATCAAACAGATTATAAAGTTTTATTGTTTCCAGCATTTACAACAAGCTAAATCAACTAAATGTACGTGTTCAACATGTAGTTTACCTTCCTTTTCTAAAACTCCCAAAGTAAAATTTAATTCTGGTCCAATTACCTGCTGTTGTATTTTTTAGGATTATGGGTGATTTCCAACAACTGAAATAAAAGTAAAATTTTGTATTTATTGAATATGTGAAGTTTTAGATTTTTACTAACTTTTTCATGCTACCGCCACAACTTCAGTGATTTTATTGGGATTTCATTATAGGGTTGTCTTAAAATTATGAAGTTAAAAGAACATGTGGCTTTCTTTTTTATTATTATTTGTTGTGGTGTGCATTTTACTGTATTTAACGCCTCCCATCTTACCACAACTCTAACTTTTCTGGCCCTGCATTAAGTAAAGTGTACCCACACACTGCCAGTAACATGTTACCTTTACTTCAGTGTTGGTACAGTATATTTATTCTATATTTATTCATTATTATTTTGCTTTTTTTTTTTTTTAGCTGAGTGCACCAAAATCTACTTTTGAGAAAAATCGAAGGATGTTTGCTGTACCATTTATGATGAAATTGAGTTAATATGAAAAACATGGTTGAAAATAAGCAGTGAACATTTCTTTGTAAGATTATTTTGTCATCAAGGCCTCCACAAAGTCACTTCAAGGTGCCGCAAATGGCCCCCAGGACACACTTTAGACATTCTTGCCCCAAGTATGACATAGTGCAACCAATAAAAATAACAATACTAGCAATAATAATATGTGGATTATTATCTTTTGTTAGAAAATTGTGTTTTATTTATATTTGTCCAGGTGAAAGGGAAACATTTAGCAAATAATACATTTGCTTCTCTATTTAACACACTTTTCCAATTTTAAAGAAAATAATCTTACAGAGGAATATATCCTGCTTTTCACACAAAAAAAGATCATTTAAAATCTAAAAGTGGGAGCTGGAACAAAAACTGCAATTTTTTTTTAATAATGTTCTTTTATTACTGTATTTCCATTTCATAGTAATTCTCGGACCACAAACGTCCTCTGATTTTTAATCAAGATTAATTTAATGCTCCCATTTGGTAAACTGGGCTAAATAAAGCAAAAATATTTTTCAAAGCATGAACAACCAATATCCCAATCTTCTTGCTAAGAATATGCACAAAGAATCCAGGCAAAAAACAACAGAAAACAATCGGAATAGGATGTTGTTCAAATTTACATTTCAGGTGTATAATGATTTCCAGTTCCCTTTTCTACAGAAATCATACTTCTGTGTTTTATTAAAAAATTGTTTTTTTGCTTATAGTTTTCCAGGTGAAAGGGAATTGTTTTGCAAAAAATTAAAAAATACTGCATTTTTATTAAACATAGAAAGAAATATCTACATTTTGTAGACCTCGGTTACTTTCAGGTGGGGGAAAGTTGGATCTAAAAGCTGCAGGACACAAAACCTCGAAACCTGGATTTGAAGACTTGTACATAAAATCTGAATAAAACACAGTGGAGTTTGTTGTTGGAATGTGGTAAAAAAACAAAAAACAACAACAAAGAAATACTTGCAATAAAAGTATATAAAGGAAAAAATTAACACCACAAAGATCCTGTGATGTGTACTGTTTGCGTTTCTGCTGTTCGGCTGCTGCGACTCACTGATGTAAGGCTAATGTTTGAACGTAAACCACAACTCTGCAATTTCCGTTCATGCAATGTCATCTGGCAGCAGATGTAAAGAACACTGCACACGAATAAAAATACCACATCCTGCATATTCTCACTCTGAATGTGCTTCTTATCTAAGTCCTGCCTGACACCTGCTTAGTTGTTTTGGTTAATGTCTCCCTTAAAAAGAAATGTGGAAATGATGATATCTGTATCTAGCAAAGCTCCATGACATATATGAGATTTAAGATCAGTTTGTTTTCCTTTCCCGCTTTAGCTTTTAGCTAACACACAGATAATACTACAAAATATGTTAAGAAACACTGAATTTAATTTTTTTTCTCATTTTATTCACAAATTATTACATTTATTTAGCATAAATGCAGCCGCATATCTTCTGATTTTATATTTATCAAGTAATATAATTTGACTTTTTTAATCTGATGTTGATGTCATATTATTACCAGACAAAATTTTCTATTACAATCTCTTCTTTTGATATGAAAATATGTATCATTTCTATTTTTTATTTAATCTCCACAGTTTGGGTTTTTTGCAGTTAAATCTGGCTAGTCAGATGAGCATAACAATTAAAGTTATCCTAAATATTTCCACTTTGGATCAATAAAGGCTATTTTTTTATCTTCTGTAAGTTATTTTAAATTGTATTTTATCAATGACTGAAAAGCAGATTACATGTATTAAAAAATGTATTGCATTTCTTTTCTTATCTTTTATGTAACTTTCTGACGCCCTGTTAGCGCCCCCTTGCGGCCCCCAATTTGAAAAGCAATGGACTAAGAGACGGTGACATTTTTAAATTAAATTTTTAATTAAAATACGAATTTATCCACAGATTAAAAATGAAAGGCAGAAAAAGCAAAATGTAGCTACAATCAGGCACCAATGATACATGTTATCTTATCATTTTAACAATTGCGATAACGCAACAATAACGTTATTTACTGATCATTAATATTTATTTATTCAACCGAAGACAGAGGCGGGCTAAAGCAGCCCACCGAAGACATTCATGGATTCTCAATTATAGATAACTCAGTAAAGACCAAAGTTGATCCTATCCCCCGCCCTCCCCACATCATGATACTCCTCCTACTACCTCACAGAAGCTGAAGATAAAAAAAAAAAAAAAAAACAGAAAATTGTTCACAGGGAGAAAATAAATCAACACTAATTCAGACAGAAATCAGGAGTAAGAAGGGAGTGGTGTTTAATGTCAGACAAGCTCGCAATTTAAGTGGAAGCTGGGAGTGATTAACCTCACACACAAAAACACTTTTGATGTGAGCAATAGCCCTGAAATGCAGTCGGTGAGGCTGGTGCGAACTAAACGAGATAATTGGGCTATGCTGCAGATTAGCCAGGAGACACACACACACACAGACAAAGACACGGTATGAAAACGAGTGTAACAAGAGTTAAGACATCCCACCCGCTGGTGGACATGGCTTGGCAAGACATTCCGGCACTTGTGATTGTAGGTTTCTTGAAATAAAGGTGTTTTGGGGTGAAAGCGACTAAGGCAGGAGACTTCATTCTCACAACTATAAGTGTTGTTGCGCCGCAGGTGAATACTGAAAGCTGAACCAGCTCAGGGAAGAAGAAGAAGAAGAAGAAGTAAACATCTTTGTTGTGATCTAGCTGTCATGAGTGTGGCGACGATTTAAATTGGATTAAAATATGGCAACTCCTCTATCAGCGTTTTAAGGTCTGAGTGATAAGAGAGAGGCGGTGAAAGACTCACGACTTCTGGATCCCCAGGACAGAAGGAAATCCCGGAAGTGAAAAGCTGCGAGTCCGAAAACTGTAGAGAAACCCTGACAGTATACATATGGGAACATTAGTTGCGTTTCCATTAACCACAAAATTGCGCAAAATGAAATTACGAAAATAAACACGTCAATTTCGAAACAAACAAACAAACAAAAAAAAAAAAAACAACTAATGTTTTCCGATGAAAGTTTTGGCGCTATCGAATTACGTCTTTCGCGTCACACGAGTCACGTGACGAACAGCCGGATGTTACTACTGGAGAAAACGTCGAAGAAGACGACAGGAAGTGGTAGGAGGACGATGTTTTTCTTTCACAATGTGCATCGGCACACTTAATTAAAAAATTATATGTCATTCAAGTGTTGAATCTCTGCTGCATATGTAGTTGGGTTTGTCGCTCCAACGCCTAAATAAGACTCCTACCTCTCCTTTGTCATGGTTTTTTTTTATGACTTATCGCTTGAATGAGCTTATTCACGTGATTTTAATTTCATTTTTTATTAAACAGAAATGCTGCAAATGCGAAATTGTGTTTTTTTTCTCGACATTAGCAGAATATAGACAAAGATTTGCGCACATTTGTAATGGAAACGCGGCTAGTGACATTAGACCCTGTTTGAGACTGCAGAGGACAGACATGACAGACCACGGTCCTACCAGCCTTCACACTCTACAACTGAAGGAGAGATCGGGTCAGACAGATCACTTGTGCTGTCAGCATAGAAACCCATGATATTCATGCAGTATTGATAAAAGAAATCAAACAAAAGAAAAACAAAACGGATCTATACTTTTTCTTCTAAACATAAATCAGTGGATTTGCAAGAAGTTGATGAGAATGGCATCTGGCAGGTGACATATATCTTTACATTTTACTGGGATGTAAACACATTTTTGTAAGCCTGACGGGTGTGGCCCCAAACCCACACTTCAGTTCCTTTACCACCAGAATCCTCCCCTCTCCCTCAGTCCTCAGTATGCATCTTCCTAGCAAACACTCAGCGGATGTAAACATCCTTCCCCCAGTCGTCCTGGTTCTTGTTGCGGCTCATGTTGGACCCTGTGTCCACGGGGTCCTGGCAGTAACGCTCCCTCAGCTTGGCCCGTCCATGCGGCTGCGTCTGGCTCGGCATCGAAGGGTGATTGAGGTTTTCCTGATCCGGCTCGGCTCCTTCGTCTTCCCAGGAGGCCTGTCGACCGTGATGCTGCGCCAGGTGAAGGCGGCTGCCTCCACCACCTCGGTACGGGTCGGGCTCTTCGTAAGGGTCAGTCTCAATGTCCATGCAGGAGTCACCGGCCTCAGTGTAGGCTGAGTCTCGGCTGCCCTGGGTCTCCGAGTCGAAGGTGTCTTGCCGGGAAAGGCCTCTGCCACTGCCCCCTCGTAGCTGGCCGCGGGATGAGCGCAGGTAAGCCTGCTGCTGGTGCTGCTGCTGCTGCTGCTGAGGCTTCCCACCCAAGTCTGTCTCGTAGTCATGCAGGGTGCTGCTCCCACCGCACTCTGTGAGACCCCCTTCACGCTTCTGCTCACCGTGAACCAGGTACGGACCCTGCAGCCAGTCACACCCATGCAACCAAAAGAGGACATGCAGATGCACAAACAGCAAACCAAACTGTGAGTAGAGAGCCAGCAGGGTTAGCAACACCAGCATACAAACAAAATCCTTTGTTTAGTGTCCTCACACATTTTACATTGACCTTGCAAAAATATGAAAAGGGAACATATTAAGCAAAATTGCTTCTTAAAACAGCCCAAGAGCTACATTTTTTGGCAATAAGTTAATTTTTGTTGGTGTTTGGAAAAGAGAAGAGTTTTGTTGTTGACTTGACTTCCAGAAACCACTTGCTACATTCTTGTTGGCTGTGCTGGAGACTCTACTTCTCCTTTTCAAAGACGAATAATTGAGCATCTTTTTGCAGCAGCTAATTTAGATTTAAAGTGATAAAAGGCCCTAAAACAGCTTAATCTGAAAGAAGCTCAAAATAGACAGAAGTGAGCAGATTAAAATCTCAAAAATCTAAAAAAAAAGTGCAAAAAATGTAATGATATGTCTAATATAGCCTGTAGATCTGGACTATCCAGTTTATGGAAGCATAACAGGATAGTTGATGTTTTTATTAACATTTTGTCACTTTACAACCAAAACTTCAATGTATTTTATTGGAATTTAAAGTGACAAACCAACATAAAGTAGCCCATCTTTTCAAAGTAGAAGAAATATCATATTTCTCTTCCAGTTTTCATTACATTGTGATGCCATGTTGCTGAACAGACCCTCTACCACACTTTTCAGATTTTTAGAGGCTTAAAAAGTTTCCACTCTTGCTTTACTTTACCTCAACATTGAGCTTTGTGGCAAAGTGACAAATACAAATCGAAGCTGTATGAATACTTTTGCAAGGCACTGTTAGTTTGAAGTGCAATCATGTTTAAGTTTACTCTGTTGCACATGTTAATTTTGTCAATTAAAGTCATGAAACTTACCTTTTAAACAATAAGAACAGAATATACCAATGCAACAGTGCCACCTGCTGGCTGATTGATGTCATAGCAAAACACCCACCAACACCTTACTGATCTTATCCAGGCCAATTCTGCATCATCTTTAAGTTCAATCTGATTTATGTAAATAAAAATATCTACTTGTAGCTTTTCTGACCTTTTCTCTCTTGTAAATATATATTTTTATGTTCTATAGCAGAGATCTGCAAGGTGTTACATCATCATGCAGTAGCCAGGCTCTCACTCAGGCTGCAGGTTATTACGGTTAATGAGTAACCAGCAGTGATTGAAAGGAAGCAAGAAAACCGATTACACATATGGCAGATCAATTGGACTGGCCAGAGCGTTAGAGACGGCCTCCACCAAACCGAGCCCTTTCTATTTGAAGAGGCGGATATGACTTGCTGTTTTCAGGACTGGTACCATGGCAACACGGAGGAGGAGGAGGACAGCAAAGTGGATTCTCCTCACAGAGCAGGAGAAACGAAGCCATGGAGCTAACGGGGGGGCAAGGCTAGGGCAGCAGATATTATTTTACAATGGATGGGGCCTTGAGGGCAGAGGTATCTGGACCGGTCTCTTCTTTCACAGCTTTGAGGAGACAGCATTTTACTTCTAGGTGTTCTTAAAGGGGCAGTATTATGTAAATCAACGTTTTTCAGCTCTACATCATGTTATAAAGTCATTCCCTCATCAAAGTGTTGCCTTGATTCGTTTATGCATGTTTGAGAAATCCTTTAGTCTCCGTGGCAACCATTCAGCTGTGCAAAATGCCTGGGTGGACCTAGCTCCGCCTTCAAGGCAGCTCTGTTTTCGGGTTTCCAAGCTTTCATTTCACAGAACAGCTCCACTCAAATCCTTCAGACTAGCCAGTAGGAATTAGCCACTGCTGCGGTCATTATTCGAGCTGCTTCTCAATGATACAAACTGATACAAACTTTGTTATGGGGTTAGTAGAGGAGCGACGTTGTGATGACTTCCTGAAGACGGAGTTTTAGAAAGAGCAGGAGTTTTTAAAGAGACAGAAGCCCAATTTCCAGGCATTAAATTGCAAAGTCAAATTTTGTTCAAGTCATATTTGATATATATATTATTTTAACACAACAAACAGTAACATAGTTACTTAGCTGTGCTATAAAATGATGTTATATTCCTGGAAAATACATAATACTGCCTCTTTAAATTTGCTGTTTATATGTGAGAAATTTGCTCCATACTCCAACACTTGTACTTCGCTGCTGTCCTGTGTTTTATGTACAGAATGAACAGGGTTTTATGGCACTCTTCCTTCACGTTTACAGCACTCAGGCGGGATTTGGGTCAAGTCACTGGAGTGCGCCCCTCCACAACCCGCTCCTTGCTGCTGGACTTCAGACAGCATGCTCCTCCTCTTTCCCCTCGACGGCCACTGCACCGTCCATACCAGGCCACAGATCCATATTTCTGCGCAGAGAGGTGAGCACCTGTACCTGCAGGTTGGAGACAGGCTCAGGGGAGGCAGCTAGGGCCGCCGTGGCCATGGTGCGGTTCAGGAGAGGGTTGGGAGGGTTGCTGCTCGGCGGGTGTGTCGCCTTCCAGTAGGCCTCCAGGTAGTCTGCAAGGTGTTCACATGCGTCCTCCAGCTGGTTCTCATCCAGGATGATGTCAAACAGCTCCTATGAAGTTGTTAATTTTAAAGAGTCAAAATCTAGTGGGACCATCACATATTTACAGTTTACACCCACTGCAATCTGCAGAGGGTCAAATTATACACACAGGTAGCACTCACAATACTAGTTACCAGTGGTGGGCAGATAAAAGTTTTGTTTTGACGCTTTAGTGCTGTTGCAAACTTTAGAAAAGGGCTATCTTTCTTTAAAGCTGCAGTACGTATTTTTTTTAAATATGCTTTTTACATGTTTGTTAAAATTATCATTATGTTGTAAAAAACATATTTTCTTTTCCCAGAAAAATGTTTTTCAGGAAGAAAAACATGTTTTGTAAAGCTACATACTGCACCTTTAAGGCTGGAGTATGCAACTTTTGTTAAAAAACAAAACAAAATGCTTTTTACATATTTTAGTTAAAATTATCATTATATTGTAAAAAAAATGTTTTCTCTTTTTTTCCCACCCAAAAATATGTTTTTCAGATACAGATGTACTAAACTAAGACATATGTTAGTAAAATGAAAAAGGAGGAACACGAAGCAGAACTTACAGGTGGACATTGAGCTAGCTTGTCAGCTGCCACCATCTGCACATTCAGATGTTTGGCCTGGGATTTCCCTCTGGATTTAATGAGCCTCTGGAGAACCTGCAGGGAATTGATAACATAGTTGAATGACAAAACAACTGCCACTTGCTCAAGTTAGGTATCATGCATCAAAATTATAATAATGTAGCCTAGCTAACAGGAAAGTCAAATGTGCAGCCAGACGTCCCTATTTTATCCAAATGTAAAAATGGTCTTAAAGGTGACTTATTGTGCTTCTTGGAACAGATTAGGGAAGGCACACAGCCTAAACAAAACATGCCCAGTACATTCTTAAATAATGAGATTTTAGTCTGGTCAGGCCTGATTATGTTGAGCTCCTTTGAAAAGCAGAACTGGAGCCACCTGCACAACCAACAAGAATGCAGCAGTGGTTTCTAAATGGTAAGTTAGCAACAAAACATTTGTCTTTTCTAGCAGCCATTGGTTTTACTGCATACAGCAGTAAAACCAGCTCATCAAATGTGCTGGAGCTTCAGTTGGGTTGCTGGGTAACTTGAGTGAGCTTGACTAGGGTTGCTAGGTAATGACATTACTGCAAGTAAGACACTTGTTGCTCATAAGCACTCCACGTGATCGCTTTAATGAAAACTTAACATGAAATATTGTAAATAACATCTGCTCTTACCTTGGGTGAGGCTATTTTGATATAAACAATAATGGGTGCCAAGGAGGTCTTGGCCAGCTGAGAGGGGTGGTTGATGGTGTCTGCATCCAAAGCAACAAGCTGGAGGGTTCGGGCCAACTCAAAGATACGTTCAATCTCACTCTGCACTTCAGCTGAAAGCCCAGGAAGCAAAAAAAAAAAACAAACAAACAAAAAAAACAACAAAAACAACAAAAACAAAACAAAACAAAAAAAAAAAATCATAAATATGACATTTTTTTTCTTTGAATAGAAGCATCTCTCCATAACAAGACAGAGTTTCTCTAACTTGTGCACAAGTACATAACTGCGATGTTAGTAACTACTCATGCATGTTAAATTATTTGTAAAAAAAAAAAAAAAAAAAAAAAAAAAAAAAAAAAAACAAGCTTCCAGGCATGTAAATCGGTTTGGACCACAGTAAAAGTTCCATTTATGCCAAGCTAAATGGAGCGCTGCAGCATCCTCATTCATTTGCCCCCTTCAGATATTTTGAGTTTTTGTATGTTGTTTTGATCATTACTGATTCAAGGCTGCCATAGAAGGAGGCGCTTAGAAATGAGGTGCCTGTGGTGCTTTGAGGAGCTTGCAGTAAGGCCACAATTTGTCACTAAAAAAGAAACATGAAGAGAGAAATAAAAGCATGAAACATCAGATTTTGTTAGGACGTTTCCTACCATGTGGACCATTCAAGTCTGTGCACGACGCTTGTATTGTTCCTCAGAGTGCATTTAGTTCGCTTTAAATGAAGTCTAGTTTGTTTGCCTACAAAGTCTGAACTCTGATGCATACCAAAAAAAAAAAAGAAAGCAAACTTTGATTCACCTAAAAACCTGCATCTTGGTTTGTTGCGGTCCAAATGCATATGTGAATGCCAAGTGGCCCAGAGACCGCTCCAAAGGCAGGAAGTGAACTACACTGCAGGGCATTCTGGGTAAATACAACCAAAACAAACGCGTCAATCTGCCACTAGCAGGAGAAATGGCTTGTTGTCTTTTGCCAGAAACAGAAAGGAAATCCTACAATTGCTAAAATCTGAAGCTACTCCATTTTTGTTTGCAGGTAGCGCAGAGGTGTCAAACTCATTTTCATTCTGGGCCATATCAAAAATCTGAATGTTTTTAAAGGGCCAGTGGTACCAGAATATATTAATAAAACTGTTAAAATCTTAATATTTGTGTTTTATTTGTAATCAAAATCACAGTCAGAAATATTTGCAAGAAATGTTGACAATATTTGTGCTAATGTATGATGTGAAATGTGACTTTTTATTACTCGCCGTGCCAATCACAGACTATAACTTGACATTAACTTCATATCAAGTAACGCTGAGACAGCAGTCATTTAAACTCAATATTTTTGATGAATTTGAAGAAGGAATGTGGGGATCTGATGATTTTGTGTGAATTTTGTGGATTTGTGAAAGACTGGAGGGACTTACTGGTGTATTTTGGAGTCTATCGGACCACATAAAAAGCTACAGCAGGCCAGATTTGGCCCCTGGGTCTTGAGTTTGATGCATAGTGTCTTCTTCAGAGGTTTTTGTGTCGTTTTATTGAGTAGGTTTTGGTGCAGCGCCACCACAGACGAGAGGGGAAATAGTTTTTTCAAATTGTTTGGTTCTTTTGACAGTGCAGTGAGAAAGCAAATGTTGCAATTTTGGCCCCCAAAGAAACTGAGTCTATCGGGTGTGAAAACACCCTTGCAGAACTTAGCACTGCTTCCAAAATGGCCTGTTGAAGGGGGGGAGATTAAAAACCGAAAACCTGAATAAACTCCTCGCCTGCTTGGTCGGAAGTCAGGGTGCTGGAAACCTAGTGGCAGCGGGAGATAACAAAGAGGCAAAGCGATGCCGCGCGCACACATTACAGTGGCTGAGCGATGGAGAACTACAGCTGGAGGCCAAACAGGGTCTCTGCATGTTGATAAGAAGTCTGAACTCCAGCTCGTATAGAGAAAGATCAAGCAAAGCTTTCATTAACTTCAACAAAGACTGTGATTTCATACATTTGGCTGCTGAGATAAACCTACTCCCTCACCAGGAGTTAATAAAGGAAGATCCAGTGGTGTGATTGCAGACATATAAAATAGTGGTAGAATTATGGGTCAAAACCTAAGGTTAGGTGTGCCTTTTTATAGCTTCCCTCTGCTTCTGCTGGTCTCCTCCTGCTTGGGTTTTGTAATTCTTTCCCTGACTACAGGCTGTCACAAAAAAGTATGAGGAACAGAGAAACTGACAGGCAAGCAGACAGACAGACAGACAGGCGAAGATGAATATAAGCATATTATGAATATAGTTAGGAGGAAAAAAAAAGGCAGAGGGAGAGAGGCGTCATTGTTTTGTTGTGAGGGGAGCATACGTACCCAGTACGTCTGAATCAAAAAGACAGAGGAGGAGGAGGATGATGGGCGGTGGGAGAGGAGGATGGGCGAAGGGCAGAAAAGACAGGATGAAAAGAGAGAGGATGCTGGATCAGACTCAGTCAGAGCTGGAATAAAAGCTTATAGGTCTTTTGATGACAAACAGTGATGCCTGAAGTCCATGCTCTGCTCATTTCTACCGTCTAACTGCATCTACAAACAGGAAGTTCTGGTCTGTGTCACATCAAACAGGAAGGAAAAACATTCCTGGAATTTTTTTTTTGCTTTTTTCGCTCACCTTGATGTTGGGTGATGAGAATCTTTACAGAAGTACCAAAGAGCATTTCCCACTAGTTTCTTACCCTACGCATCTCAAGGAATTTCTATTTTCAATTTTCAATTTTATTCCTAAAGTGTTAATTCTATTTATTATTATCTATTTTGTGTAAAAAAATTCAATTCAAATTAAATTGTGACAACAGACTCACTCATCAGGCTTTTACTATTTTTGCACACACATTAGATTTTAATCAAATTTGTTTGAAAACATAAATAAATGCAACCAAAACTGGGTGTAAAAAATAAAATTAAAGCTTTGAAAATGTACAAATTTAACAATTATCTCCATTTATGCATCCTTGATAATACACTCCTCTTTTCCTCTATTTCTTGTGTAAAAATATTAACAATGAATTCAGTTATCATCGTTTAAAGGTTTATTAAATTAGTGTTTTCATAAATGACTGCTACAACAAACTAAGCTGTTGCTATTTTCTGATGACTACATAGTTATAGCAATCATCATTATTACTTAGGTTTTAGATTATTTTGATTAACTCTGATAACCGACCACTTTATTAAATACCTCTAATTTTATTGAATTGCTCGTTAACACAAATTAAGACTCAGCCAATCACACGGCAGCAACTCCAATCATGTCTACGATACAAATGAGGATTATAGGTGAATGGATCTAAATCATCTTTTTAGCAAATGTTGATCTCTCTCAGTAACCATAGATCCGGTGAAATTCAGCAGAAAGCTTTGCACAGCATTGCACCACTCTTCTGTAGGCTGATCAGATATGCCAGTCTGCAACAGCGGCATGCAAACAGATGCAGGAGCCATGAAGTCTGACTGCTAAATTAAAGCTACCCTGCGGTCCTAACAGCGACATCCCAGCATATATTTCCAATAAAAACTGGAAACCAGACTGGAATTTTGTTCAAACACGCTGAAGAGAATCCAGCGTGCAGCTGACACAACACAGTGGCATAAAAAAATAAAAAATATTTAGAACAATTAGCTGCCTATGTTTGTGCAACAGCTGCATGGTACTATCATGTCAATTTAGACCGAAATCTCTGAGAAATGCCTCTAATGCCTTTTTGAATCTATGCCATGACGAATTAAAGCAAGGTCCAAGCAAGGTGTACCTAATAAAATGGCCGGACAGAATATATGTTTCACTTCCTCATAGTTAAAGGAAATCTCTCATATGAAATACTTCTGCTAACTATTAAGACAGCTAGGTCAAAATTAAAATGTTTTACCTCAGAATTATGAAATGCAGCCGGCTCAAAATTATTCATACCCCTGGCAGATTTAAAGAGTTTGATTACTGCAGTACCAAAAAATGGAGGAGAGCAAATAATTTTCAACCTAGCATTTTTTAACAACATTGAAAAAAACAAACAAACAAAAAAAAAACCATAATCTGTTTTACATTTTGGTTGAAACAAGACAATCTGTGACATGTATGAAAAACCACCTTTTCTGCATTAATAAATTACAATCATATGATAAAATCTTACTAATGCATGTAAGATATTGACTCCTTATACTCATTTAAGAGAACCCACACTTCAGAAATCCTGAACAATCCCTTCAATGTTCACAGTTTTCAACTAATAAGCCGTGTTCAGACATGATCAAAGTAAAACTGGATGATTTTAAATGATTTGTGGACAGAAACAACAAATTAAATCTGTTGATATTTTAAATTTTAACAAGCCCACCATCTGAAAAGTAAAAAAAAAAAAAAAATGCACCAATACGTTTTTACTTAAAGGTAATTTAGGTTTAATTTCAAATCAAAGATAGAGTCCTTATCCTTTCTTAAAGAAAAAATGTTCTATATAATTACCAAATAATGTTAAGTCTCTCTGTTAGTGTAAATAAAAACGCAGATGTAAACACAGATAGTGAAAAATGTGGAGCAACTAAACACAATGGATATAAATATTCTGATATTTACTTTATGTTGCATAATTTCACCGTGAGATAGAAATCCTACATTTTCCGAATAGTTCTTTCCTTCTGTAATATAAAAAAAGGCCGTCTTACCCAGACTGGAGCGGGTACTGGAGCGCTCGATGATGGTGTGTTTACTGGGGTTGTTGAGGACTGAGCGTTTGGCCAGAGAGATGTCTGCTGTCACACGTGTAATGGATATCCTAAAAATAAAAAAAAAAAACAACAATACATCCCGATTTTATCTGAGTAGGGCAAGTATTTGATTAATCTATCAATTATTCTCATGATTAATTGCTTAATCTGGTTAAAAAATTGACACAATCTGCTGATTTTTCATTAAACTTCTTCAACTGCACTTGAGAAGTTTTGGGTAAATTATGTTGACAGGCAATATAATTTATATATGTTTTCTGAATATGATGGCCTCTTTTTAAGTCCAGTTAATGGTTAATCAATTATTAAATGAGTTGATGATCATTTAAATAATTGTTTCATCTTGTTTCATCAGATGAAATTTAGGCACATTTAACAAATTATTCTGCAGGCTTGGTTACTGCTCTGAATATGTTGGGTTTTTGTGAATTCAGTTAATGATTAATCAATTACTAAATTAGTTGACAATTATTTTAATGATTCAATCATCACGATTAATCCGATTAATCGCTTCAGCCCTACATCAGATGGAGGTTTCTCAGTGTTAATAATGGGTTTTGCATGTCTTACCTGCCCTCAAACTTGTGTTTCAGAAAGTCGAAGAGCGCTTTCTGCATCATATCCGTCACCTAGGAAACAAAACCAGACATGAAGAACACAGAAAATGACTGAATTTAGGCTTAAATTAGCAGCTATTGCTTTGCTTCCTTCCTTACCTCATAGCCTTTTAGTGAGGGTCCAACGAGAATGATGGGTCTCATGGAGGGAACCACGTCGTATGGAGGAACATGCTCCATCTTACCCAGGGAAAGAAAACATCAGAATTGGACAGAACCAAAGCTAACAGAGTCACACTCACATAAATCCTTCCCCTCCTTATGTGAGAGGTCGCAGTGATGGATGGCGAGTCTCAGACGATGGAGTCCATTTGTTCTATTAAGTGTCTGAGTGCGCAGAGGGAGGGATTGATTTTTGAACTCAGAGCGCTGCCCTCTATTTCCTCGGCTCCATAATTAATGCGTCCATAATTAAACCAGACGCCAGCGTGAGTGTCAGGAGAGCTCTCGTGACCGCGCCGGGGCTCCAAACACAGACGTCAAACTTCACACTTCCCTCCTTCTGTTATAGATGGGAACAGTTGCAGCAGTCATATTACATTACTAATTGCTACTACAGTCATGTGAAAAAATTAGGACACCCCATTAAATATTCAGCTCCTTATTAAGAAGTGTTCACATATTGATGTCTAACCTTATGTTTTATTTATCTCTGGAAAAGAAAGTTATTTAATTGCTATTAAACAACAAAAATACGCCGTTTTTCTTACTCATTTAAAGTTACTTATTATTTTTCCTTGCATAGGTTGGGTTAAGGTTGGTCTATGGGCTATACAAAACATGTTTATTACATTTTTAACACAAAATAATTCTAAGATAATGCCTATTTTGCGCTGTTTTAGGCCCCCCAACTCAACATTTACACACACACGTGAAAATGGCTGCAAACAGTTGCAGAATTATGCAACTGTACATATTTGAAAAGTAGAAGTGGAGCCTCCCTCACAACCAAAAATAATGCAGCAGATGGTTTCTGGATGTTAAATCAACAACAAAACAATTGTTTTCTCCAGCAGCGCATACAGTGGTAAAACTAGCTCAGCAAGCACCCTGGCGTTCTGCTTGGGTTGCTAGGAGACGTTCTGGGCTCGGCTCAGGTTGCTAGGTAACAGCGCAGAGCCTGTTGTTTTTCATTTAACAATCAGGAGGCTTTTTGAAGTGGCTCATTTTCAAGACTCCAAAAGATACTAACTGATTGCCAAAAAAACAGCTGAGTGTTTTTTTTAAGTGCTTGGACTATTTTTAGACGCAGAAGAGGCCCAGATGGAAGTATAAAACGTGCAAAACGTGAATTTCACATTATAAAACACAATATCTATATCTATATATCTTATGTATATCTATATATCCACACAACACCTAAATGAAATCAAGATCTGACCTTAACTATACAAGCAGTCATAAGTGTTTCATACTTTTAATTTTGGTAAAACCAGACTATCTATCCTGTATTCTCTAATAACGATGAAGCCGGATGAAATTTATTTCCCTTCGTGGATTTTTATTCCAAGCGTGCCCACTCCTCTGTGTGCTGCTACAACACTTCAGGCATCAGAAAGCACTAGAGCGACCTGTTCAAACATTACATTACATAAACCTGAGAGCAATGGAAGATCGTTTCACCTCATTTCTATTCACCAGCCAAAAATACATGGTGTAAAAATGTCCAAATGGTTCTTGCCAATAAAGAGGGCAAAGCTGAAAACATCAGCTCCACTGGCTGATCATGAAAAAAGCAGGAACAGCACACAATTTAGAGCTGTAGCTCGACTGATAGCTTACATCATGCATGAATTAAAAAATAAATAGAATTTGGGAAGAAGGCCTACACCAATACGACTCCAGTATAAAAGTTTCTCATTACTCTGCTTAATTAGCTTTGTGTTTTTATTACAGTCCAGTTTCATAAATGTGTCTTTACCCAATGACACTAATCTTGAGTTTTTCACAGCAACAAACACTCAAAAAGCATAAGGTGTAACAGAAATTAATCTCACTGCCACTGTTAAGTAAAGTGGAGGATCTGTGGTGCTGTGGGCCTGTTTCTGCTGTTTGCATGCATGAATGCTGGGAGATTTTAAATAAAAATCTGATGAAACTCAAGGCAACCGGAACATAATTTGTACCCCAATTTAAGCTTTATTTGATGTAAAATACCCCCAACTGCTGTATATTGTTCAGATTTTTTTTGTGATTTTAAATAATAATAATAGTAATAATAACAATAAAAATAATAATAAATAGAAAAACCTAAAATTATGACAGAATATTAGGGTCATGCTGAGAAAATAAAACATTAAGAATAAAGTTATAATATTACGACTTTATGCTCTAAACAATGTCTTCATTCTTGTATTATTTCGCCTTTATTCTCATACAATATATTCTAGTAATATTATGACTTTTTTGTAATACTACAACTATATTCTTGTCATCTTTTTTTTATTTTTTCTAGTTATGGCCATATATTTACAGGATGGATATTTTATACTCCGTCGTATAAAATATTTCAAGCTCTGGATTTTTAAAGCATTTTGGCTAATTAGATTTTATTTGAGACAATTCTTTTCCTATAATTCCCAGAGAAAACAAACAAACAAAAAAAAACACCACAAATCCCAGAAGAAAATCAAAAGATTCACGAAAATCTGATGAGAAAGCAGAGACTTTTAGCAGGAGAGGGTTTGAAGTGATTGTTCAAACGAAACAAAATCAACCTTTAGTTAATTTAACAATCATTGGTTCATTAAAAGCCTAAGTATAAAGAATATAGGTGTCTCTAATTTTAGCACACATGACGTAATAACGAAAAATATCTCTGTTAATCCTGCATCCACATCTTTACCAGGGGCGTCGATGACAGCAAACATAAAAGCTGCCCATTCCTCTCACAGCTAAAATAACCTCATGAAAGCTTTTGATGGGCAGAAATTACACAGAGAAGCATGACTGACTGTCACTCGCATCAGGTATCATAAATGGGAATGAAAGCGTGTCAGGATGCATTACAGCTGCACTCTGATTAACGAGGCCCTGCACCTGCATCTGCACGCTGATGCCCGTGATACTGACTCAGGGGAAATGACAGAGGCGTCAACATGATTTAAAAGCCGCTCCGTTGGATTTTTTTTCCTCTATTTTTTTTTTTTTTTTTTTGCATCAATAATTATTTGGAAGCATAAACAGTTGAATAGCCACTGAAAGCTGCTCCATGTAGAGGATAAAGAACGACATGATTGGATGTTAGAGCAGGGGTGTCCAAACTTTTTGAGTCAAATGTATTCGAGGGCCAAGACAATAAACAAAAAAATGAAATGAAATGAAGCAAGTTAAATGGTCCGATTTTATTCATTCAATTGTTTTTTTTATTTTGGTAGGAAAAGGTTGTTGTTCGATATAGATCCATAACTTAAATCAGATTTTCTGTATCAAAAGAAAGGCACCTAGTTTTCACTTTTTTTGGCTCAATTGAACAGATTTATTCTCAAAATAAGAACAGTATTTGGGTTTATTTCAAAACATTATGCCATATTCAGCTAAGTTTAATTAACTGAATAACAAAAATGGAATTAGGTTCTACGGAAAATGATTAGGGTCACTGAAAAAATAAAATTGACTTTTTTTTTTTCTCAGAAAAGTTTATAGTCCGAATTCCTTTTATTCGGTGGTTCTGATCCTCGTGAGCAAAGTCAGCTTTTTAGTAAAAGTCTTAGTTATAATTTGTGTTGTACTTTATATTTTCCATTGTAAGAAAATTACGTAATAGATTGATCTGCATCAGCAAAAAGGGATCAAATTTCTATCCTCCCTGCACTGCGGTTGGGGGCCTCACAAATTTAACTAAAGGGCCACAAATGGCCCCCAATCCACACTTTGGACACCCCTGAGTTAGAGGTTAGTGTCAAGAACAAACACTCACCGACTTCTGTTTCTGTTTAGCCGGGCCACCTATAGCATCATTCCACACACAAGCAAAAAGAGACAAAAAAAAGCACAGAAGCATGTTTAGTTAATAACAGGTTCAGATTAGAGAAACAACAGAGGAGAAGAAGTTTTATTATTAGAGTTTACACATTCTCAGCATTGAAGGAGCCTTTTAGGGCCAAACAGGGTTAGATTTGGGAGATAGAGTAGCAGCCGGGATGGTTATAGTGCGAGCAGTTAGTGAGAAACAAGGAGCAGAGGTACAGCGGTTAACTCCGGTTTCCACTCAGAGGTCAAGTTCAGGAATGTTGGAGGAGGAAGGCAACAAGACGTCCCTGTCCAGTCTTCTTTAGAGTTACCTTCTTAAAGAAGGGCAGGCGGTGGGCGTTGGCCTGGGGGGAAGTTACGCTGCCTGAGATGCCCTTGGGGGATCGAGGGTCACCCTGGGACTCAGGGGGCTCCTCGGCATCAAGGTCGAGGGGGTCAACGTCAAAGGCTGCTGTGGATGTGTCCATGGGAGCTATTGTTTGAGTGGACATTTCGGACAGAAAAGGAGGAGAAAGCAGGATGAAGAAAAGCAAAGGAGAAAATAACAGAGAGACACTAACTGCGTTTCCGTTAACCATAGAATGGAGCAAATTGAAATTCAGAAAATAAATGAGCTTAATGGAAACATGCCAATTTTGAAAAAACAAGTATGTTTTTTGGTAAAAGGTTTTTTGCATTCTTTTTTCAGCCATATCAAAATAGACGTAGTTTGCAAAAACAATTTTTTTTACATCACATGAGCCACATGATCAACAGCCAGATGTTACGAAGAAGACGACAAGAAATAGTAGGAGGATGATGGTCTGATTTTTTTTCTATCACAGATCGCACATTTTTTTAAGAAAAAAGTTGTCATTCAAATATTTTCTGTAAAATCGCTGGCTACAATTAGCCGCGTACTTAGACAGCACTCTTCTTTTGACTGAATTATGCATATTTATCATCATCCATGATTTTTATTCACATGTGAATAAAAATCTGCAGAATTGTGTTTTTTCTACGTTAGCGGAATGTCGACAAATATTCGCGCACATTTGTAATGGAAACGCAGCAAGTGAAAGGAGAAAAAATACATGAGAGGCAACAAGAGGGAGGCAGAAGATGACATAAGCTGTGATAGAAAAAATGACTTTAACAAAAAAAAGGAAGAAAAAGGAACACAATAGATCACCACAAAGCACGCCGCAGATGTCAGGTGTAATAGCGAGAACAGCAGAGAAGGTGAATTCAGTGTGAAAGTAGCTAAACATGTGAAAGAAGTGGGAAACAGGAGGAGCTGCGAAAGGAACTGAGAGAAAGTAAACTGCAGGAGAAAAGAAATCAAGCTAACGGTGGCGTCATGGTGGCGGGGGTCTTGTTTTGGGTCAACCTGGGATTTGGGGAGTTTAGCGAACTGAATGTTAAAGTGTAACATATTTATATAACATGCTGGAAACAAAGGAAACTGGAAATGTGAAATAATCCACTTGTTTAAGGTAGAGTACGGGATGCAACAACTCTCTATTTCGAACCTGAACAGATAACTTACAAAAAAGACAGACTTTATGTGATTTCATCATTTCAGGAGGATTTAGGTGTATGCTTGCATTTGAATCCTTTCTCCTGTTTGCAATGATTATACAACATACAATTGAAATTATTTCCCAAAAGCAACTACTTTTTTACATTTTCGTTTGTACCTAACTCCATTTAAGATGAATGTTTCATGCCACTGGTAGTTTTAAATACTTGAGACCTGATCCTGCTTGGAGTGTTACCTTGGATTGTGTTTAAGTTGCATTTAATTAATCTGCAGTGAATCGAGTGCATCACTGCAAAACCACAAAATCTTACCAAGTAGTTTTGGTCCAGTTACTAGTGCAAATATTTTTGGTACACTTGAAATCAGACAAAACTAACAAACAAGTAACATTTCAGCAAGATATAAGAGCTTGTTTTAAGTCAACAATTCCTTAAATTATGTTTCTGTTCATACTTAAGCCAACCAGTTTAAATTCACTCCAATTCTGCTGAGTGAAGTAGTACACTGAAAAAAGATAAATGGCTTCAACTAGTTAGAAATGACTGAATTAATTTTATCCAAATGAATATATTACATTTTTTTAGTTATCAAGTGTATTTGAATTGGAGCTGCATTTGCTATTTATAGCATATCTAGTCAGAATGATCACAGAAGTTTGTGGATTAGATAAAATGTTTGCTTGAAGTTGCCTGTTGTATGATCATTTAAAAAAAAGATTAAAATCTCCAAATCAACATGAAATTCAGGCCGATCTTGAGAAAATGTACCGCAGTTTCAGAGGTATGAACCTCCATTTGACAAATTCAGCTAAAGTCAACAGCAATTGTTTGTGTTGATGTATTTTTGTTTCAGCTACAGAGACACACGGATGCAGACTCACACAAGCCAGACATACTTAACAGCTCTAATGAGCGTAGCTTGTTCTCGTCTCTATTTCAGTTGCATCCTGAGTGCTAATGAGTGACCTCCCAAGACCTCTTACACTTTTCTCAGGAATCCACCGAGACATGCCGTGATTCATTGTCATGCTTGAATAACTAGCCAATTATTAAAATCTTCATCTAAAGAATCAACCAGCCGGCTCATTTGATTATTCCTTGATTCAGGATTGCAAACACAGCAGGTTGTTTGTTTGATCTTACCTGTTCCTGGTGGAGTAGGCCTGCGGGTTCCTACGGCAACATCCAGACTCGAACTTCCTCCAGATTTACTGTAAAAGGAAAAGGAAGTAAAAGTAGGTGTGTTTTAAAGTTAATTATGTTTCCTGGAACAGGTTAGAATATGTTTATGGGCTATATGCACAACATGTTCAGTATGCATAAAATTATTCTTAGATAATTAAAGGTTTCAGTTTTAGGGCTTCTTATCTCTTCAAATCCAAAAAAAATGCTGCCCTACCTCAACGTTTACATTTTCAAGTGAAAATGGGTGAAAACAGATGTGTAATTATACAACTATACATCTCTGGAAAGCATCAGTAGAGCCTTCAGAAGAGGTTTCTGTATGGTAAATCAACAATAAATAATTTGCCTTTTCCAGCAAGTTTAACACCAGCTGGCCAAATGGCATGGAACTCAGCTTGGGTTGCTAGGTGACGGGCTGGGCTGGGCTGGGGTTGCTAGGTAATGGGCTGGGGTTGCTAGGTGATG
>NW_015113189.1:46929-47129 GCF_001443285.1 Poecilia latipinna | reverse complement strand
ATGGGCTGGGGTTGCTAGGTAATGGGCTGGGGTTGCTAGATGATGGGCTGGGCTTGGTTAGGGTTGCTAGGGGAGGGGCAGAGCTTTCTGATTCATGACTTTACATTCTGAAGGGTTTTGAAACATTTCAGTTTCCAGACACCAAAAAGAATCAACTTACTTGGTGTTACTCTCATGTAAGCTTGGTGTTTTTTTTTTTT
>NW_015113189.1:38679-43883 GCF_001443285.1 Poecilia latipinna | reverse complement strand
AAAAATTAATTTGGTTTTCTCTCAAGTTAACTTTGTTTTTTTTTTTTTTTTTTGTAAACGCTTGGCTGTTTGTAGAAGCAACAGAAACCCAAATGGGAGTACAAAAATGTGTAATGTGTGAATTCATATTCACATTCTAAACAACCACAAATATTCCTAGCAAATATCTGCAAAGACGGCAACAAAAGAGGCCGGTGTGTATGTGTGTGTTCTGAAGAAGTTCAGAGTAATAAAGTGACTCACAGCTTTGCTTAGTGTCTATTTTGGTGTGTTTTACAGAGCCTAGTGGATCAGGAGTGATTCATGTTTGACCCCTTTTTTGAAAAGCAGGGATGTTGTTTGAGCTGCTGGTAGTGTAGACACAGAGGACCTTTCGCCGTTACCTGGAGCTGAGCCTATTTTGTCTCATCCGCTGCTCCTGCAGCAGGCGGGTGTTCTCCAGCTTGACCGGGCTGGGAATGAAGCCCACCTCACAGCCCTCCTTCACCAGGCGTCCGATCCACCAGTCGTTGTTGTATTTCTGCACATACGGCAAACAGTGAGATATCAGCACACAATGATGGATAAAGTCAAAATTTAAAAGTGGCCTATTATACTTCCATGAACAGGTTAGAATATCTATGGCCTAAGCAAAACATGTTCCTTACATTTTTAGCACAAAATCATTCTTAGATAATAAGATTCTAGTCTGCTCACTTTTCCTACTTTGAGTCGTTTTAGGGTCTCTGTCACTTTAAATCCAAATAAGCTGCTGCTAGCCACGTCCCCCCAACTCGATGTTTACACTCCTACGTAGTCCTGTCACAATAACAAATTTTGCTAGGCGATAAATTGTCCCAAATTGTATATTGTTATTGCGATAAGCGGCAATATTGTTGTTTTAACTAATATAATTGTAATGGCATAATAATGCATTCTCAGAGATCAATAAACTTTAAATTCTAATGAACATTTAACACTGGAATTGGTAGACGTTTTAAATATCCAAAATACATAAACAGAACAACAGAAACAACAAATAAAATGAATTATGAAGTCTGTGTAAACAAAATTGTCCTTCAAAAAACCACCAGATTGAAGTCTTTTATCATCCACGTTTTGGTAGAAAGAGACAAAAAAGATAAAACCAATAAATCATGCAAATGAAAATTATTGAGCTTGTTTTAATTCATCATGCAATTTATTGCTTATTGTGACAGCCCTACTCCTACGTAAAAATGGCTGCAAACAAATGAGCAGTTGTTATTCACCTTGAAAAGCAGAAGTGGAGCCTCCTGCACAGCCAAAAAGAATGCAGCAAGTGATTTCTGAATGGCAAGTCAACAACAAAATACTTGTCTTTTTCAGCGCATACGGTGATAAAAACAGCTGGTCTTTGTTTTTGCTTTATTTTGCTGTCAGTTAATGTGATCTTCAAGGTTTCTGACAACCTTCCAAAGCTGTCCTGTGAACTTTAGTTGCCTTTTAGAGCATCTAAAATCCAGTATCTTTACTTTCACATTTGTGAAGCATGTGATTAAATAAAAAATATGAGAAATCTTAGTTATTATATGATTGAGAATAACCATATAGGTCCTCAAATACTTTATTATCTTTGTAAAATTGTTGAGGTTTTTTTTATTTAAATAAATAAATGGAAAGAAAAATAATTTTATAAAGTGTTATGCGTGGACTAAATGCTAAATTTAGGAGTCCTTTTTACTGCCTAGATGATTATTAGGTCAGAGTTAAGTGGCTTAATAAATGTGAAAAAGCAACTTGTGTAAAGAAAACTTCAAAAGCCCTTCAGAAAGCAATTAAGAGCTATTCATTAAGACCACTTTAAAGTTTGAAAGTTTGGTTCCCTGGGTGGAAAATATGAAGAAAATATGACTCATTGGTAACTTGAGACTTATAAGCAGCACTGTGCACCATATAAACATGAAATATGGGAATTTTGTGTATTTTTATTTTATTTATTTTTTTGCTCTGGACCTATTTCTTACTGCAATGCAGGCTGTGTTGCTACCAACACCCACTCATGGCCTGCCATGGTTTCAATGGAGCGTGGCTGTGCAGTGCGATGCAGCAAACAGAAAACCTCATTGGCTTTCCACCCACCATCACTGCAAGTTGCTTTTGTGACAGAGGAGCCTGAAGCCTTTTTATGTGTCATCCAGGCTGCTCTGACACGGCGGTTTACCTTTATATTACATTTGAGGACTCGGGTACAAAGACCACAGTTTTATGACACTTTGCAAAGAAGTTATAACCTTGTGTTCTCTAGTGAATTGAGACTATAGATGATGTCCACACCTCTTTAATGTGCAAGAAGTCTTTGGCTTCGAAGGAAATGGCCATGCCCTGCACAGGAACATCATCGTTAGGCCCTGGGTTGTAACCAACGTTGGTGCGCACAGCAAATGCCACTGGTTTGGTCTGGAATAACAACAGCAGGAGCAGATATAAGACAAGCATGCTAGGAGTTGTCCAGATTTCAAGGCACACAGGTCAACCAGGGCCAAAACATCATCCTACTGATGACTGACCTTTGCCTTCTCAAGCGTGGCAAGAGCCTGTCTGTCGGCCTCCTTCCTCAGAGCCTCGGGGTCCTCCTCCAGGGACACGTCTGAGTCCGACGGCCGGCTGGTGTAGGAGTCTGCAGAGCCCTGAAAGTCACAGTTAATTAAAAAATAGGTGAGAAAAACATATTTAGCAAGAAGACAATAACTGGGAATCACACCTTGTTAGCAAGAAAAAACAGACTAAGATAACATGCATGCTTCTTTACCTTCTATTTTCACTTGTGATGTGCTTTGAACTTATTGCTTCAACATGTAATGGTGCTCCTGGTTAACATCCTTTCATCATATTAGCATAATTTCACATCCAAAAATGACAAACCCACCCTTTAAATTAAAAATATTCAATGAGTGGGATAAAATATATTTATTAACAACATCAAGATATAACTTATATCTTGTTCCTGTTGTTCAACAAGAGCAAGAGATGAATTTGTTAAAGCACTACACCAACAATATGTTTAGCAGAAGCTAATGCTAAAGCGCTAATTTTAGCTCAAATTATATCTGCCCTTAAAAGATATTCATATGCTCTGTAATTTATATCTTGCTCTCTACTATCTGTGTTTAATTTATTCCTGTTTAGTTATTGTTTAAAGAAAAGTTAAGACAGAGAAAACAAGGAGAGGAAGTGACATAAACAGTCTTCAACCACTTCAAAATAAGAGCATGAATATAAACGGCTACTTGATGAATTCTTAACGGTTGATAACCAAAACTTCAACACAGATGTCAAACTATGTTAAACTAACAGTCTACAAAACAGCCATGTAAATTTTAGTGTTTTAGAATTAGAAAAATTAATATAGGGAAAGCTAATCAAAATTAGCAAATGTGCTAAATGGAAAAAAAAAATAGCTTTACTACTGGCGGATTAGCAGAGTTGTACCCATCACTGGGTACCTCTAACTGTGCCACTAGTGATTTTCTGAAAACAATTATTATGATTACTATGATCTGAAAACAGTTGCTATGGTATTAAAATATTACCATTTTTTTCCTCCAATAAATTAAACCTTAACAAAATATTCAATTTTTCACACAAGTTTAGTGTGAAACGTTGCTGCTGCTTTAAAAGATTTCAAGGTTTTTTTTACCAAAAGTGCCATTAAATCCAGGAAGCAATGAAAACCTTCTTGTCCTGAGCAGTACAGCCGGCCTCAGGTAAACACACACAACACAAAGGACTCCTTCATATTGCTTGTAAGATGACTCTAAACAATCAGAGGTGGAAATGATGCATAACAAGTGAGTGACACAAGGTCTCAGACCTTCCTCCAAACGCACGAGGGATTCAGTGTGTGGGTGCCTCAAGTACGGACAATACACGGGCTGGGAACTCTTTATAATATCAGCTAGGATATAAAATTCTCATGAAGTGGCTAAAGTTTCCATCACATCTACCACTCATGGGCTGTAACTTGACTCTCCCCTGCTGACCCTGATCCAGACAAGCATGCCAGGATAAAAAGCTGCCTGGCCCCAATGCACTCCTCAGCTTATGAAGAGTTTGAGTGTTCAATTTATATAACCGTCCCACTTTTTTTTTTCTCTTTTTGTGTATTTTTTTTAGCTGACAGGCTGCTTGCTGCTTTGTAGGAGGTAGTGACAAGAATGCGGGACAGCTGAATGTACCAGGCAGAAGAAGTGACTCACTAGGTGTACGCTTTTTAAAATAGTTCTGAGAATGCACATGGATGACATGCGCCATATGCAATGTCGATTAAAAAAAAATAAAAAATCCTGCCCAAGTCTAGTCACACATCACACCCGTCAGGTCCAGCAAATGGCTGTCGGCAGATATTCTTCTGGAGTTTGATTCAGAACAAATCCAATCTGTTTTTTGTTATTTGAAATTATTACAAAATAACATTTGTCTTGAAATGAAAATCAGATTTTTTTTTGCATGCATCAGAATGTGATCAGGAGGTGCTTATGGGCAGTTTCACTTTTCCACATTTTATTAAATGACAAATTCCAAAATGGATTAAGGGTCCCCAATAAAACTGAATAACTGAGTAAGAAAGGACTTATTTATAAAGAATGAAGTTTTGTTTGTGGATTCATATACAAAGTTAACCAATCATGTCTCCACTGTAGTGGTTGAATGTAGCGACAGCTTGCTTTGAATTAACAGAAATACACCTTGAATGTTTTCATATCAAGAGAAACAAAATTCTCAGGTCCAGATTAGAATAATATGCCTTTCTTTAACTTGAACTCTGGAGAAAAATAAATAAATACATTCTAGAAAAGTGGAGCTTATTGTGGATATCTGTTACGTATGGAAGGGTTCACACTCACACTGCAGCCCGAAGTGCCTCAATTCCGATGTTTTTTTTCTTTTTTTGCCTTAGTGAAACCTGAATCTGATCTTTTTATGAGAGTCTGAACTACACAGGTCGTAGTTTTTTCGAATGTGACCCAGGCCAGTTGGATATCCGATGCGTATCCGACCTTTTCAAATGTGACATGAATCGTAACGACTAGGTCCGGAGCGTCATTGATACTCGATAAACGTCACTATTCTGCGTCCTGACACGCGCAAGCGGGAAGAAAAACAACAATCATGGCGGACAATGGGCTCTTTGCACCTAAGGCGTTGACGTCACATCTCCAGGAGCTAATGCAGCTCACTTTTTT
>NW_015113189.1:13922-34643 GCF_001443285.1 Poecilia latipinna | reverse complement strand
ATAACGAGGATTAAGTGTTACACTGCTGGCTCTCGCTCCGGTCGGACAACAACTTCAAAATGCGTAAGACACTCCACCTTTAGCGTCCATGTTTACTTCCAAAATTTATGGCGGCTGGCAAAACTCTGATCAAGCTCTCTATGTGTGACGTTATTGCGCCCTCTACTGCGCATGCTGGACACTTTCAGGTTGTTTGCAGTTCACACTGGAGAATACATACAAATCGCATATATTTGGAAGTGGGAATGATCACGGTAATAAATAAATAAAAATAATCTGATTCGTTTCTGTATGAATCATGGTCAGAAGCAGCAAAAGCAGTTGAGGTTGGTTAGCAGTGCTTGCCAACAACTGATAATGTAATGTAATTTAGGACATGTGAAATTGAGCTGTTAGCATGTCAGAGGCTTCTTCAGATTCGTTGTAAGTCTGACAGATACTTCTTGTCAATGTCAATTTATTTGTATAGCACACAGGACCAACAGATGTTGACTAAAGTGCAGTATAATTCAATGAACTAGAGCAAGATCTGAACAATAAGAACAGGAAAAATATATTTAAAGGATAAAACAAAACAGAAATCATAACTCTCATAAAAGAAACTCTAATTCAATCAAATAGCAAATAATTAAAGTGGAAAAGGTTTAAAAAGGATGTTAACATGACGACAGCAAAATAAAGAGAGATTCTTTGGAACAGATTTAACTGAGTCACTCGTAACTCAGACTAGAGTGAAGATCTGTCCTCCAGCTTAACAAAGACCAAAATAACAAACAGAGACAATAAAGGATTGGCAATGTCATTGAGTGGCCCTTAAATCCAGTCAGACTTCTACGGAAAGTGGTAGACCACCTTACGATGGGTATTCATCAACACTGACTCAGCTTCAGGACAGGTATGGCAAGCCATTAAAGACATACTCATTTAGGTGATTGCTGCCAAATAACTGTAACAAGGTATTTTAAAATTATATAATATATATATAATTTTTACAGTTTTCATTATTTATATTTAAGTGAGACATATTATTTCAACTATATGAAAGTGGCATCAGCTGATAAACACTAAATTTACAGTAAAATCAAGTAAACAAGTTTGTCTTATATTTCCCCAAGAGTGGCAGCAGAAAAGCAGGAAGATATTTGTAACAACTATAAAAATAATATAATAAAAAAAGAGTTTTCCAGACTGAAGCAATCTTTTCAGTTTGGACTGAAACACAGAAGAGTTGTTTATGCAAGTCCATGATGGCTACAGGAGAAACTTGATTTCTAAGCTAATATGTTTCGGATCATTGTCCAGTAGTTTGCTGACAGAAGCCATCATTTTCATTTAAAAACTCCTAATATTTGAAGGAGTTCATGCATTTTAATAATAAAGTTACAAGCCCACAGCCCCACTAGTCCTCCACCGTACCCAACAGTGAGAATTGGGTTTGTTCCAAACTCACTCTGAGCCTTTTTTTTGCTGAAAACTCAATCTTAGTCTCATCCAACTGATACACAAAAATTAAATCATTAGACCTGTCGCAATAAGCAAGAAATCTATTAATTGCATGAGATATTAGCATGAGTTCAATCATTTCCATTTGGACAATTTCTTGTTTTTCTCTTTTTCGCTCTCCTTCTGATGACGAAAGTATATTTGTCTCAACTTGCCCTTTTTTTGAAGGACAGTTTTGTTTGCAGTGACTTCATAATTCATTTTATTTGTTATTTCTGTTTTTCTTATTTTGGATATTTAAAATGTCTTCCGGTGTTAAATAATTGTTAGAATTTAAAGTTCATTGATTTTCGAGAATGTGCTCTTGCATTACTATGCCATTACCATTATATTATTTGAAAATGATCTCAAAACAACAATATTATCTTTTATTGGAGTAACTTCTGTGCAGCAAAATGTGTTATCCTGACAAGCCTGTAAGTGACAAATACTTACAGATTATTTGTCATAATATGATGTCAGATCGAATATGCATAAAGCAATTTTTTTTAGTTAAATACTGCAGCTTTAATGTTCCCAAATTGAAGATTTTAGAAATAATAAGATGTTTTTGTGCTGCTTTTTAAAGCAGACTTAAAGGGAATTATATTTTTCCAACTATATAAAAGCTAGAAAACAGTACAGATATTTGGCTGGAGTCAAATGTCTGGAAAAATAACAGTTATGGGTGCAACATCTTTGCTATGAGTCAATGTTTGCACATCTTTTTATGTGTGATTAACCTTGTATTTGCTTCTGACGGCTGTCCATGTGTATCTGCAGGATTTGAAGCGAAATGACAAACACTAATGTTGATTCTCACTCTGCCACCTGTTTCACTGAGGCGCTCTGTGACTTGGCAACAGCACAATGAGAGTGGGCACTCCCTGTTACCAGGGCGCTGGACGGCTGCTCGCCACTTCCTGTTCCATTTATCGAAATGGTCAAAGTGGTGCGGCGGTGGCACTGTGAGTTCCAAGCAGCATCTAATGAGGACAATAACAGCAGTACCCCCACTTAGCAGATCTGAGTCATCGTATGAGGCGTTCAGGTGCATCCAAACACGAGGCAGTGACTAAGAAATACCTGATGAGGTTCCCAGTGGAACATTTTGAAAGGAAAAAAGAGGCAAGAGCATCGTCTAACCCGCCTACCACAACAGGTCGGTGATGCAGCGAAGGCAGTAGGGAGGGAGAGCAATAAGCTACGACTTTTTATATGTGGATGAGTGTCTGAGTCATCCGTTTATGTTATTAACATCACACAAAATCAAAAAGGAGAGAGAGCGCTCTTCATTTCCGACCCCCCTCATCACCCACTCCTCCTTCCCCGATGTCATTAGGTTGTGTCTCTAATTTAGCTGCTTGCTTCACTTCACAGACAGCTCCTGTTCAAAATAGATACAGGCCACCTGATGGCAGAGCTACCTTTCTATTGGCTGAGCCACGGCAGGGACCTCAGCAGTGTCATAGTAACCAGGCCGAGTCAGGGCTACATGAGCGATGAGAAGTGAGCGCCTACATGCAGGAATCGATTGTAAATAAATAAAAAAAAGGCGAAGAGAAAGCCAAGATGTTCCAGATGTTTCAGCTTTGGACCAACATTATAGTAGCATAAATTCATTAGCAGCACACTGGTTAGTTAGTGAAACCAGACGCATAATGACAACACCACTGAAAGGATTTGTAAGGTTTGAACTGCATCACTAAATGCCCACAAATACTTCTCGTAGATGTGGTGCTGTAGAAATAAACAAGCAGGCAATTTTTGTTAAAATTAGAAAGAAAAAAATTTCACTTCTGACATAATAAATTAGGATTACCTACATTATTTAGGTAATTTTAAAGTTGTTTATTTAACCCTTCCAGACTGATCGTAGTGCTAACGATCCAGCCAAATTTGCAGCTCAGTAATTCCACCACAAGTTGCGCTATCTGCAAAATTCCAGCGATTTCTGAAAGGGGAGACGTTGCATTTTCCAGCCAATATCAAGTTACTACGGTAATTTCACCCCCACCGTTGCAGGGATTGAAATTAATCTGAGGGGCGCTCTTTTAATAGACTGTAGATTGCAGAAATAACTTCCTACATACTGAAAGTTCCAGTTGTTTTGGATAAATGGGCAAATATCTTTACTCACAGGACATTTAAAGAGCTGTGTAACATTAAAATAAGCAAAAATATCCAGTTGGAGATTTGAAACTTAGGTCATAAATTAACTAAGAGTTGTATGTCTTAAGGGCATTTGGGAAAGCCCAGATGATGCTGCCATCATCATCTAATTCAGAGGGGAGGTATTTTAAGGCAACACCTCAGACGCACTGAATCACACCAACCCCATTTAGTCCACTTTAGTTGAACTCCAATTTGTTTGCCTAGAAATTTTGGTTTGTTTGGGGAGTTGTGAATGCGCAATCGGACCACAAACACAAACTCTGGTCAGTTTGGTTGAAATGAACTCTGGTGTGGTTCAAAGTGTGAATGCAAGTGGACTGTGGAGACTGCTCAAAAAGCAGGAAGCGGCCTGCACTGCAGGGCATTCTGGATAAATATAACAAAAACAAATGAGTTTAATGCTAACGGGAGAAATGGCTCGGGATAAAATAGAAATCCTACAAAAACAAGTTTATACTATTCTATTTATGTTTACATTTTGTGAAGAAGGGAGTTGCACTCATGTCTTCTTCAGAGGTTTTCATGTAGTTTCCTTCAGTGGTCCTTGTTGCAGAGCCACCAGAGGCGAAGCGGTGTAAAAGGTTTTTCAAAGAGTTTAGTTTGTTTAACACAGTGCAGTGTGAAAACGAACCCAACCAGTTGAAAATGTAACAAATCTTGCAATTTTGGTTCCCATTCCAACATGAAAATACCCTAAGATATCAGGATGAGAAAATAAATAGTTGTGTAAAGAGCATTGCAATGTGTAGCCATCATACCATTCAGGAGGGAAACAAGGTCCGACTCCCACAACATGTTTTGGTGGACAAAATATCTATGAAATGCAAAAAAAAAAAAGAAAAACATCATGTGAAGATCCTGGCTGGAGCTGGTTATCAAAATTTAAAAGGCACTATAACAAAACTAGCAAAGGAGGAATAAAAAATAGCCTCCAACTATTATAAGGAAATCCTGAACACTGAACCCAACTTTTATACATACATATTTTGTACTTGCAGTTATTTGAATAAGTGTGGGAGCAGCTTCAACACGAAGCTTCAAACAAACCGAAGTCTGAAATCTTCTGATTTATAAGATGCCATAATTTGTCCGTGACATTTCTCGTAACTTTGGTGTTTTCCTGAGAATATTCAATTATCTGCTGCAAACTTTTCTCATTTGTTGAGTCATCAAGCTGCCAAACATGCTTCATTGCTGAAAAAAAAACAAAACAAAAAAAACACTAAATCAATGCAGTTGGGAAAAGAGAGCAGCAGAATCGACGGGGTAATGGAAAAAGGAGAGCGGCTACGACAGGAAAAGATGAGCGACTAAGAAAAATGACGAGTCCTGAAGAGCAGCAGCAAAAACGAAGAAGCAGATTTGTTTCTACAAGACTATATAAAATATTGACTTGGCGTTAATGGTGTGATAGTTTAGCAATCATTCATTCCTTTGTTTTATTATCTTAAAAAAACACACACACACACACACAGTAACTAATCTTAACTGTACCGTTCTGTACTGATGCCAGAAAACAGTGCAGAGTTTAAAGATTTTAATCTGTTACTGCCACGAACAAACAGGAACATCACAGCAGGTGTTGCAAGAATCCACAGTGTATGACTAAGAGGTGATTACCATCGGAGAGCTAACACGTACTGCGAACCCCGTATCCTGATAATTAAACAGATAAAAATATCTTCACACTTATCACACTGGATGATGTGATAATGAATAAAGAAAGAGGAAAAGTGAGAACATTAAATATCCTTTCTGGTTTATCTCTAAGGAAGACAACGACTCCTGCCAACGAAGGGAAACTGTAGCACCAAGACTCAGCTCTACGTGCAATAAATTCATGAAGAGAGTGAGATTGGCTCCGTTTGAGGTGAATAAAGGCAGATTAAGAGAAAAAAACGAGTCCCAGAAGACAGAATCTCAAAACTTGTGGTTGCAACTGGCCTTTATTTACGTCTTTGTCGCATCCTGGAAACTGGCTGGACTGTGTGGAAATGACCAGAAAGATGAGTCACAAATGGACTCAACTGAACCGAAATACCCCCGCCTTCACTAATGAGTGTGTAATACAAGTCTAACTCAGTCAGTTAATAATTTTAAAAAGGATTACATCTGTAAAAGATACCAAATGCAAGCATAATTGGATCATGTTTGATTTTAGATATTAATTCAGAAGCAGAGTTTGCTTACAAGACTTTCATTTAAAAACATAACATACTGTTTATGCTTTAGCCAGTCCAAAAACAATATACAGATCTGGAAAAAATTAAGAGACCACTTAAAACGATCAGTTTCTCTAATTTTACTTTTTATAGGTATATGTTTGAATAAAATGAACATTGTTCTTTTGTTCTATGAACCAGTGATAACATGTCTCTGAAATTCCAAGCAAAAATTTTGTATTTATTTGTAGGAAATGAGAAATGGTCAAAATAACAAAAAAGACGCAGTGCATTCAGACCTCAAATAATGCAAAAAAGAAAACTATTTCATATTCATTTAGAAACAACAATACTCATGTTTTCTCTTAGGAAGAGTTCAGAATTTAATATTTGGTGGAAAATTCATTAAGTTTTCAGTGGGGTTCAGTGAAGTGGACTCTTAATTTTTTCCAGAGTTGTATATACGTTCAACTCTTACCATCTTTCAACCACATTTACAGTGCAGTGAAAAAACATTCACCCTTTGTAGGTTTCTATTTCTGTGGTTAATAAGAAAAAGGTTGTTATAACTCAGTGAAACAGCTGCGTACAAAGCAACAAACTGATTCAAATTGATTGACTTCTTTAATTCATTTTTAAGGCTTTGAGACTCCAGAAAACCTCAGCAGGAGTCATGATCCACAAATTAAGGAAATATGAAAACGTGGCACCCAAAATTACTCCAAGACAACATTAATAACTGATCAATAAAAACCCCGAACAAACTCTAAATCAATCCAGGTCTCATTCTTCACAGTTAAAATCAGTGTTAATGATTCAACTAATCCAAACACCAATCTGATCTTAAGCTTAAATTCACAATCCAAAGTCCACCTCTGAACGTCTAAAAAAAAAAGCAAATCGAAATATTTTTGGACGGTCTAGTCAAAGTCGACTTCAGATTGATTGAGATACAAAGTAAACATTTCATTTAGAGTTGCCATCAATGCTTGATGCCACTTGCTACCATCAAGAGAGGCACAGTTTTAGAGAAAATTACATTTTCAAATGTAAACAAGTTTGGTTTGGGAAGTTTTTAAATTAGCAAAACTGCATTTTGTAATGGTATGAATCCGTTAAGTGTGAAAAAATACGTAAAAAGAGGAAAAAATAATAAAGATGAAAACAATTTTTCACAAAATTGTCAATATTGATGTCAAATTTTTAACTTTTCAACTTCAGGTGATGTTAATTATTAGCAGACTAGTCAAAAGACAACAAATATTTCATTTTGTTACATAACAGTGGTTGATATATTAGCTAATGGACATCCCTCCCTCCATGAACCATTTTGTGTAAAGCAAAAAAAGGTCTAACTTGAAGGATGCTCACTGGCTTTAGAGTTCAGAAAGAAAACCAAAAATGAAAGCAGGAATTTAGGGAAAACATGCAATCTGTGGTCAAACCAGTCCAAGCACCTAACAGCTACAGCAGCTGAAATGGCAGATAAATTCGGTTCTGACAGAAAGGTGTCAGAAAACACAATGCATCAGCGTTTGTGGCGTTCTGACATGTGGGAGCCCAGGCTGCCCGATCGAAGCAGACGGCATGTTGCTTTTATGTCAGCTGGATCTTTGCTTTGTGTGTGTTGAATGTGAGGAAGACACATTGGTTCAGGATGAAACATGGGAGCAACTCAAGCTGCTTAGGACAACGTGAGGTTTTTTTGGGGCCTGGGAGATAAAGCGAACGATAAATACTAAACGAGTAGTGCAATGATGTCACAAGATGTGCTTTTGATTTGAATTTTTAAAACACAAAATAGTAGTATCCGTAATAGTAATATCCAATTTGAATCAGACAGAAAAAGACAGCATTTTGTTTGTTAATGCATTTACAAACCGAGGAAAAATGTATAGCTTCAGTTTTGATGCATTTGAAAACTTTATTTATTAGTATTTGATGTGTTATCAAAGTACAGATTTAAAATTTGCTGATTAAGTTGTACATCGTAAATTATTACAAACAAAGTAAGACAAACGTAACCTAAACTGGACCGCTCAAATAAATTCCCCAAATCCAACTCAGATGAAGCATCTAATGGATGTGATGAACAAGCGAGTTGCATTTGAAAGAAAAAAACTGAATTGAAAAAATAAATAAATATGCGCAGAACTTATTCTGCTAATGTGGAAAAAAAACAACACAATTTTGCAATTGCAGTGTTTCTATTAAACACGAAACACAATTAAAACTACAGGTGACTAAGTTTGTTCACAAAATAAGTAACTTCGTGATGCTGCACCATCATCCTCCTCCTACCACTTCCTGTCGTCTTCTTTGTTATTTCCGCCAGTAGTAACATCCGGTTGTTGGTCACATGACTTGTGTGATGCGAATATCACACAAGTCATGTGTTACATCCATTGAAGTTACACCTCTTGGGCAGCGTAAAAGCAGCCACTGTTAGCTTGTTAGCAACCTGGTCGGTATCATAATAATTTGGCTCACCAACTTAATTACTCAATTTCTGCTCCGATCTCTTCAGTCAAAACAATGTGGAGAATTTTTAACTGGTTTTGTCAAACAAACAAATATGGCAACTCTTTCTGAGAACCGGCTTTTCAGATGTGACTATTTTGGGGTTTATGGCAGTCAGAGAGAGAGCTGGTAGTCTGAGCTTGTTACTTTAAGAGCTCAGTCTTTTTAAATATATTGCTTGGAACATAAAACATATGAGATCGTAAACATAAATGCAGATATCTGCGATGTCTAATTTCAAGAAGTATAAAAACCCAGTTTACATTGAGGTTGTACAGCTGGATAGACTGAACCTGGGCCTGTGAAGGAACATGGAGAAGCCCCCTGAAATGGCGATGGTGCTGGGAAGACTGGTGCACCGACGCAGCCACTGGGACTGGAGGTCTAATTAAAAACACAGCGCCTTTTGAGCAGCTGTAACACGGCCCAAAATGGATACTCCTGGTACAGTCGGAAGACGGGAAGCAAAGAAAAATACAAACCAGGATGGCACAGAAAGATCCACTTAATCTGTCAAAGGTCAACGGAAATATATCCGAAGTTTTAAAACTCTGTCCTTCCATTTCAGTCAGATGTGGCCAAAGTTGTAAAGCTTTACTTCTTACCATTACGGGCCTTGGAATCCTCTCAGTCCGCTCCATGCTTCGTTTGCCACGCTTGCCGCACCCCGGCAAACCAAGGGGAGTCCACTCTATTCGAGTGTGTGTGTGTGTGTGTGTGTGTGTGAGAGAGAGACGTCTGTATGTTAATGTCTCATTGAGTGTGTGTGGTGGTGTGTGATAAAGTAGACAGCCAGAAAAGTGTTTGAAACTAAGAGAGCGCACTCTTAACCTCCGGCCGCACACGGACGCGCACACGCCCACCTCCACAACCCCCCGAGGAGCGCGTACAGTGTTGGAGCTGGCTATAGGGGCGGCAGGGGGGGTCGAGTTGCAGGACTTGTGCTACATTTGCAATCTGGGTAAATATATTTAGCCCTGGCAGGACAGAACAGGGACGTGAACACACTGAGACCCAGAAGGAAGTTTGGTATGCAGTCGTCAGCCATTCAGAGGCCCAGCTGACCAGAGAGAGAGAGAGAGAAACAGAGAGAAAACTGGGGAGTGGTAAGGATTTTGCACCACCATTCCCCCCCACTTCCACTTTTTTTTTTTCCTCTGAACTTCTGCTATGAGGTCATTCTCCCCAACTTCTCACTTTGTAGTTTGTCCCTTTATGCATTTTTTGGATAGAGAGGAATCATCGGGGGGATTCAGGGAACTGAAGACATGAAGCTCAGTTTACTAGTTTACAGTGGCTTACCCTACATCAGGCGTGTCAAACTCAATTAAATTTTCGGCCAAATCAAGATCATGAATGCTCTTAAAGGGCCGGTTGTGCCAGAATTTATTGTTAAAACTTAACAAACTGTTAAAGTATAAATAAGTTGTTAAAATTAAATAATATTGAACATCTTTTCAGTTCCTCAAGGATTTCACAACTGTTTTTGGGGATTTTTTACAATAAAAATCAAAGTGTACTAATTTTGAAATATTGGCACTTATGTATGATGGGAAATGCGACTTTTTATTACTTGTTGCATCATTATGGATTATAAATCAAGAAAGGCTGAGGCAGATGCTTAGTAGAAACCAGTCACTTGGATCCAATATTTTTCACCATTTTTGCCAAAAATCTGTGATAAATTCACAATTATGCATTAGTGCAAAAAAAAAAAAAAAATGCACGGGTTTGTTGATTTTGCATGAATTTCCACAATAATTTGCAGAAAAGTGGAGGGACTGATTGATGTAATTTCGCAGTAATCGGCAAGAAAACTGCAATCGGTGAACCTCAACCCAAGATCATTTTCAAGAGAAACCTGATTTAATGAAGCAAATACACAAACAAAATTACAAACACAACAACATGGCAAGCAATGAGAATTTATTTTCTATCTTTATTTATCTTATCTTATTAATTTTGTATTAATTTCTTATTAATTTTATCAAGTACTACGATCCAATTAAATAAGTAGCTAAAAATATTTTTATTAAAACAACAACAAAAAAACTAACATTTATAAAACAATGTAAATGTTTTTAATTATTTAAATGTGTCTTTTGGCAAGCCAGAACAATTTGCTGATGGACTTTTGCAAAAAAAAAAAAAAAGGTAAGTATGTATTTATATTTTATTTACGTCACAATTTTATTACCGTTTTATGTAAATGATGCATAAAATTATTTATAAAATTACGTTTTTTACCGTATAGTGAAACTTGTGGTCCTCAGTACGAAGCAAGGATCGACTCTGTCCACAAGAGGGCGACCTCTGACCCTACCAAGGGATGTTTCTCAATGCCTAACCTCCTCCTCCCTTTCACTTGAACAAAAGCAAAGAAATAAAGAAATAAAAAAAAAATCTAAAGCCTGTAGTTGTGAATATAATGTTTTGAAATATCTAGTAGAAGTTTCCCCCACTTCTGTATTTCAGTTAATAATAAATTGAGCTGAAACTTTTAATTTTCATGAATGAATCTGTGAGGTTTTTTTTAAATGATTTACTGTAAAGAGAAAAAGTTTTTTTTTTTTTTTTTTTCATTGACAGCCTCCTCGGTCTCTTTCAGAGCAACAGGAAGCAACCGTCCAACCTCATGCGGCAGACAGCCGTTTGCCTGTTTTTTCATGTTTTTGCTCAACTTGTCGCACAAAACTTACGAGACGTGTGAGCGTGTAGGCCGCGCCCTCGCCTCACACCCAGAAGCGAGAACAAGGACACACACACACACACAAACCCATCGAAACATCCTCTGCTTCGTCTCCACATCCCACCGATGCTCTCTCACAGGGGGAGATTCAGCAACCCGGTTGCCATAGAAACCAGGCCGTGTGTACCAGCCGGCTCTGCCGTCGGTTGATTGTGGCTCCGGTGCGTCTGTGTGTATGCGGCCGAGCGAGCGTGCGCTGGCGTGGGCGTGTGTGAGACTGTAAAGCCTATACTGTGCTCTCGGTTGATATGTAAGGCTATATTTACAAAATCCTATATGTTGCCTGAAAGGGTGTTGTTGCTTTTTTTTGTTTTGTTTTGTTTTGTTTTATTTTTGTCTGGCAATTTTGAGCAAACTGGATGTGTGTTAAAAAATAAAAATAAAAAATGTGTCATACATTTTGAAAATGCAAAGCGCAAAATGCAATGCAGCAACAAGAGAAATAGAGGATGTGCTGATTACACACATCATCTACAGTATGTTTAATCATAGTAAGATAAATACTATCTTACTGCCGGGGTGTCGTCTTCTCTGCTCTGAGTTAATGAAGGACACGGCAATGGGAAGGGCAGCGTGTGCAGGCGAGAATGCTGCTAACCTTTTGAAACCACAGGAGACTTCAGCTCCCTGTGTTCACCGACAGTGATGGGATTTTTTTTTATTTATTTTCTAAAGCAGCGCCAGAACCAAACAGTTAAATGTCATACAGCAAAGAGCACATCAGTTCCTCTCTGAAATGAAGAGGTCAGACAGAAAAAGAGTGGCTCGTTTAGCTATGACACCACACGGCTTTCAGAAATGTCATGTCCAGACACAGAAGGCTGCACGGGTCATGATGAGAGTGTGATGCTTTACTCCAGCCTTCCTGTGGTGGAAATTTATTACTGTTTACACAGAGCGCATTGATAGCAGAACCAAAACACCTGCATGCTGGGTCTGGATCAAGCAGAAGTGATCATTCTGGATTAAATTCAGGATCTCATATCTAATATCTAAGTCAGAAGTGTCCAAAGAGCAGCCTGGAGGCCATTTGATCAGAATTCAAGAATAGCCTAAATTTGGTTTGCCAGTTCAGACAGTGGATACAGATTTAAAAACGATGTTAGGATGCAGTCTTTCGAAAAAGACAGAAAATTTAAGATACTAAAATGGAAAATGTTTGCTTTTAATTTGATTTGATTTATTCTAAATACAATAATTTTTACTAAAATTCAGACCAGGGCATCCCTATTAATAACATATTCAAAATAATGCAAGAGTGAGCCATATACTGTTCTTGTTGCCAAAAAGACAAACAAAAAATGTAGAAAAATATGATCAACCTGAAAACATTACCATATGGTTGGTTGTTTATTTTTTATCTGGCAAACCAGCAAAGCATTTATTTATTTTTTGCTGTTGATTTCTCCTGCCATCACTTGCCAGGAGATTTCTGACTGCCATCATGTTTAGTTTCAGGTACAAATTATGATTAAAAACCTGATACTTCGATAGACTCGGAACCAAAACTGCAACATTTGCTACATTTTCAGCAGATGCGATTTACTACTGTGTCGAACTACCCAAATCATTTAAAAAAAAACTGTTCCCCTCCCCGCCTGCGGTGGTGCTGCATCAAAAACCACTGCAGTAAACGACATGAAAACCTAAGAAGAAGACACTAACCTCTTCACAAAATGTAAAAAAAAAAAAGGATTTGTCTTGTCTTTTCTATTTCCCGTGTTTGTTTTGGTTATTTTTACCCAGAATACAACCATGTAGGGACAAAACAACCAGCACATCACCCCAGTTTTAAACTCCTTACACTTCCTGTAGTTCAGAGAATAGACTTTAAGATACTTCTGCTAGTTTATAATTTAATGAATGACTTAGGACAAAAATTCATTAAAGACCTGTTAAAGAACTCGGCAGAAAAGAGATGAAAGTTGCCCATATTTAAATTAAATCGCTGACTTTTTGGCATTAGAAGCCCGTACTTTAATTATATTAAATTTAAGGCTTCCTAATTAAGGAGTAGGGCAGAAAGTAAGGAGATTATGTGTGAAATGTTACCTGTCGGACAAAGCTGTTAGAGGTGGTGTCAGAAGAGGTGCTCCCATCTGAGCGCTTAAATCGGCTCTTCCTCTTGGCGTACTTTCCCTGAAAAGATTGAGGAAAAAAAAAAAAAAAGAAAGTTGAATCATCCATCAGTCTCATAATTAACTTGACACATTTCTGAGAAACCCTCGTTTCCGGGGAGCTTGATGGCCATTAACATTTGGAAGAGCATTTGTAAAAAGCCTCTGAAAACGATCAGGCAGTCAGATGGAGCCAAGAGATAAAGCGGCAAGAGTCCCAGACCACAGAGGAAGTCAACCAAAGAAAATGTGCCCACAGCCTTCATGACCGCCATCTATTACTCGCCATTTTTCATGCGATTCAAACTGAGATGCTGTAATCTGATTGGTAGATCTCTGGCAGCTGGCCTTTCCGGGTTAGGCTGAGGCCACATATCCCCAGCTCCTATTGTCATGGTTACACAATACAGACTAATCATATTTGTCGACAATTAGGGGGCCGCCTATTTAAGCATGAAAAGAGGACAGCTGGTGAAGAACAAACACAATGGATCAATACAGCAACAGCATGCACTTCATCCAGGTATGGCTTTATTTCCTCCCTGGTGGGTTCATGTTTCAGTGGTAGAGCATTTGACTGCAGATCAAGAGGTCTCCGGTTCAAATCCAGATGCCCCCTGCTTTTCCAGCTCTGAGCCATAAGGTGTATTACACACAAAACAGCATGACGGGAGTACATTTTATCTTGTTTACACAAATCTCCTGCACCTAAAATGAGTCATGCACAAATGTAAAGCATTAAAATAACCAGCCTACAATGCATTTTAGCAGAAATTATTCATAACAGGGGCCTCGCATATTTTTTTTTCACAGGCAAATTCTTAACGTAAGCTTCGTTTGGTTTATTACTCACACCCTGAGAGGCAATTATATTCATGCACAACTGAATGCGCACACTTTCTTACAGTAACCCAGTCATCCTTTCAGATCTCCTACACACATACATAACACACGCAATGAGCAACTGCCTCAAAGTCCCCTGTGTTCGACTTGCAGATTGCACAGAGACAGATTAACAAGGAACCCGTAATAAGCGACCTGTGCCGGTGTTTTGTCATCACAGTCACACAGTTTCCAATGTGCATAAAGGAGGCTGTCGCAACGCCTTAAAGCAAACACACTTGGTCAGAAGGTTTCCACAGGGAGCAGATATGAGGGAAACACATTAACTGAATTTATCTCGAGCATTCTGTTGAACTACAAATTATGTTTTTTATATATATATATATATATAGAAAGGAGGAATTCAATGATGCTTCTAAGCAATTTCTCAGTAACTCCAGCACTTTTGCCACATTTTATAATATTGCAAACGTATTCCAAAACCAATTTGATCGTTGTTTTTCTTTTCTCAAAAAGCTAAATTTGGACATTTTTGCAAATAATATAAAAAATATATTTTTTTATATACTTGAGGCTGGAACTGCTGCCAAAGCAAGGAATACGTAAGAAAATGTGATTTTTTTCTAAGTCCAATAAATTAGCAAGAAACTCAATAATCTAGTTTGACATTCTGATAATGGGACATTAGCATGTAGGATTTTGAGGAAAGATATTAATTTAACACAATTTGGAATGAGGCTGAAACATAAAATGTGGAAAAAGTGAAACACTGTGAATATTTTCTGGATCATGATTTGGGTCAACGTGGGTTTATTGTGATTGTTTTTATTTTTACTCCAGTATGGAAAGGTTAAAAATAACCTGCTGGTTTATACCAGGGTTTGCTTTTTCTGTCTTAGTGGACACACTCTTGTAAAGTGCCGGGCTTTTGTGGAATATTCTTGAATATTATTGACTGGAAAATGAATCTGCTAGAGGAATACATAAAGACATTAAATGATTGTGCAAAGACACGGTTGCATAACTAAAACGAAAACCTTGCTGATGCACCTTTTGATTTAATTACAGCTTTCAGATATGAAAAACGATTAAAGGGTTGTGAATACTTTCTGGTAAGTTTTAGAATAGAGAATATGAGACACATCATCAAAATGCATGAGTGACTGTACTTTGTTTTGTTCAAGAGCAAAAATAGAGCATGATATCAGAGTCCACCTACGCAGAAAATCTTCAAAAATCCTGTTCTCCAACTTTTGCATTGAATGAGAAAGTTAAAGACAAATCAATAATGTTTTATTATTTTTTTCAGCTTTATTTTTAACCACCTGTCAGGACAGGGTATAGATTTATTGCACAAGATGCAATCACCAAATTTCAAAATGCAGGAGCCACAAAATTTTACAAGAGGGAAATTGTCATATTTGTTTGTAGGGAAAAACTCCTGGTTTACTTGATCTATCATCTTCCCTGTTCTGGTTTTTCATTTAAAAAAAGCTATGCCATGTTTTCTTTTGCTTTTTATAAGAGAGTACCTCAATCTTTACTTTTAAGAAAATAAGAAAACATATTCAATCAAGGTAAAATGAAGGATATTGATTCAGAATAGTGCTGTAGCATAATAAAGTTAAGATATATAAAAATCTTATTATTTTTATACACATTGCCTGTTTTGTGTTTAAAGATTGATGTTATATCAAATTGATTTTTGAGAGAAGACGTAAAACACGCAAGATGTTTTTCTTCCAACTACTTCTTTTCATTCAAAACTGTTATTTATGTCAACATGTGGCAAGTAGATTTTAAACTGTACGTTAAATAAATCAAAAATAAAATTTATGTAAGCATGTTCATTCACTTTTGGACTTAATTGGAAAACATATCTTTACAGTGTGAGGGTACAAAAAGTACATTTTATACAACGTAAACAGGACTGTCTCAACAAGAAGTTAAATTTTTAACGTCATAAACATGGATTCAGTTTTCTTTTGAAGACTAAACAAGATTCTATTCTCTCTAAAAGTTTAATTTTTACAGCTATAGTCATGTCAGTTTCAGTCTGAACCATCCGTTCATTAAAATCAAGGCTGCAATCTTTTTCTTAATCTTTTGTTACCCATATTTTGCCGTCTGCTTACTATCCATAAGATGTTAATAATTAAACGGGTAATATTAGCTTGTGCTGGCTGACATGTTTGCTCTTGTAATTCTGCTGAAAGAGGAGATTTTACCAACATCAAAACATCAAACAATGAGCATTTTTTGGTATCTTTAACAATCCCGTCAAAGACATTTGAATCAGAATATTATTCTAGATGAAAATATAAATGGAGGTCATTTCACCTTTTTGGCATTTTTGCAACCTTGACATGTAAAACTCAGACACAAAGTATTAGATTCTAGATTAATGTTTTGATATCTTTTTAAAACAAGGTTTAATTCCTGCTGTCTAAATCGTTAGAGCAGCCTCAGCATTGATGAAGTGCTGCATCAAATGCAACGGAAGACGACCATAAGCTTTCGTTGCCTCCATTTTAGCTGTTGTTCAGCTTGTTAAGGGAAAAAGAAAGAGGTGGTGGTGGGGGGTGAGTGTCACATTTCCATCAGTACCAATGGCGCTGTTTAAATAACTGCAGTGGAGTCATTTAATCCTGGGCAATGAAAGCTGCCTGTATGCTTTCACAAAAAGACAACAGCCAAATGTTTCCCCGCCTCAGTGTTTTCACTTTGAGGCTCGCGTTTCCTGTGCTCCACTCGTTCCTAAATTATCTCAAACTTTTATTTTTGCTGGTACCTGTATCTCCAGCTGTCTCAATTTTACCCTTCATTCATACTTTTCTTGTTTTTTTTTTGTTTGTTTTTTTGCATATAAATGTTTCAAAGTGCAGATAAAATATAATTTTCTCCAATTGAAACCCTTTCCTGCACTTTTAGTGTAAGTGATAGGTGAAAACAAATCTTCAGGTGTAAATTTAAACAGTAATTTCAAGAGGATTCTTATTTTCCTTTTTTAGTCTAAATTTTATTTAGTTAAAGTTTGTGGTTTGTCTTGGATTTTTCCTATTTATGAAGCCGTTTCTGTTCATTAGCCTGTGTTGTGTATTATTGTTATACAATATTTATTTGTAGTCTTAATAAATAACTTCCTATGATTTAATTAATGACCCAATAGATCTTAAATGGAGAGAAATGACAGAAAATCAACCTTTCCTTTTCATTTTATGCACTTTATGTCCTTTTCTCACATTTTACAAAATAAAAATCAGTAACTTCAACATATTTCATTTGTATGCTGCTTTCTTAGAAACTAAAATGTCTTACATTTGTATTCAAACCAGAGTAAATACTTTTTTAATGACCGTTTCTTCTAATCAAAGCTGAAAAGCGAGTCTCACTACCAGCTTTGTAGATCTCCAAAATGTTATTTCTGCATATTGTTCATAAAACAAAAAAGACTCAAGGTTTTTGAAATTGGATGGAAAGTATTTGTATACATACATCTTCCAGTTTAGACTGAGTGCATTATAAGGGCAAGATTATTAAGGTAAAAAAAGAAAAGATGTAAATAAATGACAAACCTTGCAGTTTGTTCCAAATTATCAGCCGCATAAACTGTCCTTTCAGATCTCATTGAAACTGCTGGCTGGCTCAGGCGCTGAATAAATAAATAACTAATCTTCAGTTCAGTTTTCTGCTGCTGCTTGTTAAAGAGCGATAAATGCACCTCAGTTTCAAACATTTCACCAAAATTTAACATTTTCACAGTTAAAAAGGATGTTATTAGCATTGCCAAAATGAGATTTTGATTGCATCAAGTACATTTGGTTGCAACAACCTATTAGTGTCTGAACGCCTGTCGAGCAGGAGATGATGCATTGCCACCAAATATATTAGCAATTAAGATGTTAGATGAAGCAATATCACAGCTGAAGGAGTCATTAGACTTATGATCTGAGGGGGGAAAAAAGGGAGAAGCTAACTCATGCTTTGTTAGATGCTCAATATGGAGCGCAGATGATCTGTGAAAAGCCGCCGCAGCCGAACGTGGCTGTGTTCATGTCAGGAAAGGGCAGAGAAATGCCACAGGAAGTAGGGAGGGGAGGCTTCCTGTTGGTAAACATCCTCCCAGATTAGGAGTGTAATTAAGCAGGGTGTGAGAGACGGACGGGGTGGCAGGTGGTTTGGGAGCGCAACACCCGCATAGGGGTGCAGCGATAAGCCCAACACGATTTTCTTAATTCTGGGGGATCAGCCGATATTTACATGTGAAACCGATCTTATTTATCGATCTTATCTGCCTCGACAAAGGTCTAAAAATCGACTATTGCTCACAGCAGAGCAGTAGAGGACTCTGCTCACAGAGTCTGCACATTTGCATTAGACATCCCACTGTTGCCAAAGCAGCGATTTTCTTGCCGTTTTTAACATTTTTAGACAAAAAAGTCCAAAATCAGAATCAGCAGGTCAGGGTTTTAAAAGATTGCTCATCAACGATCAGCCAGAAAACTGCACCCCTACTAACTGGAAAATCTCTTAAAGCTGCAGTACGTAACTTTAATTAAAAATATGTATCTTTTTTTTTTCTTTTTTTTTACATATTTCTTGAAACGTCACTATGTCGTGACAATATGAGAAAAAAAAATCAAGCACATCTGCCTTTTCCCAAGAGCTCCCAGTGCTAATTAGAAACAACCAATCAGAGCCAAGAGGCGGGTCTTAGCACTGTCAATCCATATGTGCGCCGTTCACACCCCCTTTGCTCAGACTAACCACTAATGACAGTAGATAAACAAGTTTCATGAAATGGTAAGTCGTTTCTCCACTAATATGACATTTTGGAGCATGTTTATGAGATTGATTGACAGCGCTAGGACCCGCCTCCTGGCTCTGATTGGTTGTTTTTGACAGGGAGCAGTACAGACGGCATGAGTAGCTCAGAGTGAACATATTATCTGCCTCATATTTTACTGTCACAACATTGTGAGAGTTTTAACAGACTTAAAAAAACATATTTTTTAAATAAAAGTTACATTCTGCAGCTTCATCTCTTTTATACAGAATCCCTAATCCAATATTCTGCTCAGATCTAAAACCGCAGACCTGCAGACACAATCTTTAATCTAAGGAACCCCCCAGCTCTGAATTCGGATGAGTTCTCGACCCACAGTCCAACTCTCCAGAAGTACCGAGAAAACTCAGGATGTTGGAGCTTCTCGTCTGCACGTCAACATCCGCTTTCCGTTTGATTGATAGGAGGAGCATACTTAAAACACACTAAAAGGACAAAATAAGACCAAACACCCTGCTGCCTGGACAAGAAGGTTGTCCATCTGTTTCTCGCTGCAGTCACACGCCGCAGATAGAGATCAGATTTCTAAAAACAGACGTGATGAGGTGAGATGGTGATGCGATGGCGATAGTGGGACACTTGTAGGGAAGAACTGGAAGGAGCTGAGGGGGATGAGAGAGATGAGAGGGAGCTGGTAAGAGTGGGAGTAAAGTGGAGAGAGCAGGATTTGGCATGGTTTGAAGCGCTGGTTGTCTCTGATGAGGTGTTTTTTTTTTTTCTTCTCCTCTCTCTTCTCTAGAGAGACAATGACTGAGCTCAGCGTGGGTGTGTTTGTTCTAGATATTCTCATTTTTTCATCAGTTTAAAGACTTATGACTAAACATGCCCACGTTACACACAAATCTTTAAAAACTGACACCTTGAAAAGGCATAGAAACTAAAATAGTAGGAAACTGGATCAAGTGTTATTATTCTAATAACGCTGGATTTAATCTCCCTAGATTATGATTTAACGGGTTTAGAAGCTGAGCATTTCTCTTTTAGTTCCCGATGCCAACAAGTGTTTTCCATTTGATCAGATCAGCAGTTTGTTTGGGGTATAACACATTAATTAAACAAAGGTGTGGTTTTCCTCAGAATCAGTCTCAAGCGTTACATCACGGTCTTACATCTCGAAGATAATTTGAAAAACAAAACAGGGAAAACTGGAAAGAAAACACACAACACAGCTGCCACCCTAAATAAAACCACCCGGATGTTATTGTTCCGTCAGTTATTTTTGATTCAATTGATGCTAAATGAGCGACAGGCGAATCAAGCGACCGGAGCTCCGAACAACCTGTTAATCTCCAGAAGTGAAACAGCTTTGCGCATTTAAAAAGCAGCTCATTCCTGACTCCAAAATGTCAAAAATAAATCAGAATTATTAGCTTTTTTTTTTTTTTTTGTCAGAAAATTGAATCATCTTTCCCCTCCCTCTCATTCTGGGGTCTTACCTGCGTGTGCGGATGGTGGTCGATCATGCCCATTGGGATCTCCTGGTTTGGGGTCGAAGGCGTCCTGGACATACTACTACTTTTCTGTACCATTTGATTTCACTTTTTAAAGAATCTCTTTCAGTTGTCGTATGTTTATGATGGCGTGGACGGAGTCATCTTTTCTTTCTGTCCAGGGGAGGGGAGAACTCGGAGATGGATCTGAGCTGGCTGGTTAAAATAATGGCAACAGCTGCCTCCCTCCAGCCTATAGCGTTACACACTGGCGCACTGAGCGCCGACACGGCTGTCAAGTGTGCGGGATGACGCACGGGCGCATCCGGTTGGAGAAAAAAAATGTTTTATTTTATTTCATTTTTTTAAATCAGACGACTTGTATTATTGGGGCCTG
>NW_015113189.1:11315-12148 GCF_001443285.1 Poecilia latipinna | reverse complement strand
AGCAGTTGGCTGAGGGCCAATCGCTATAGCAACAGAATCCAGAGAAAGGCCATAACATTCTCTGGATTCATAACCAGCCATAACTGCCATAACTGTAGTTCTATCTATGGCCAAGACTCAGTTAAAACAGAGGCCTGAGCAGCATGTCAGAACTACAACATGGCGGAACACTCAGTTATTACAGAGGAGGAGTTGGCTGGTATTATAAACTACTTGTGCTTTGAGCATCATATAACTGATTTAACCCGATCACTATTACACATGAAATTAGTGTGGCAATTTAAAAATGAAACTTATTGAAAATTTTCAAAATAAAAGCCTTGACAATTTTTACATCATGTAATTGCTCATTTTGTGTTAGATAACTGGTTTAACCAAACCACTGTTACACATGGGATTAGTGTTGCCATTTCAAATGAAGCNTACTGAAAGTTTCAAAATAAAAGCCTACATATGCCNCCTCACGTCAGTGCACCGCCACAGGCGGTGCATAAATCTTATTCTTCTTTTATGTTTTCTTTTCTCAAGATAGATTAACATCAGCACAAACATTAGCATTTCACTGCCACCCACTAGTGCACTTCCTTGCACGCATTAGCCTTTGACCTAAAATAAGCTTTTAGCCAATTTATTTACTTATTAGCCATGTTTAGAATACTGATTGGTCTGAGTCAATGGGTGACAACATGGTAGTGATACCCCACATTCTACTGATACCATTCATGCTATTATTAGCATTTTGGCTAATTTTACCGTATGCAACATACTGAATGGTACAAGTACAGCTTAGTCCACATGCTTCTGACTCTCCACAGGTTATTGACGACATTGAA
>NW_015113189.1:0-7980 GCF_001443285.1 Poecilia latipinna | reverse complement strand
AAACAAGAAATCGAAAGTTATCTAGAAAATTTCAGAAAATGTTAGATTAATAATAGTAATAAAAAATTAATTAATTAAATAAAACTCTTGTTCTGTAATGTTTGGTGTTCTGTTCACTATTCACTCCTTACAAAAAGAACAATAAAAAACGAAATAAATGAACAAATAAATCCAAAATAAATCCAAACAGTCGTATCCCAAATATTTTCCATGTTTTAAAATGTTTAAAATAATATTTATAGTGAATTTCAGATCCACATATAATATAAATATAGAAAAACATTCATCCATCCATTTTCTTTACACCCTTAATGGGGTCGGGAGGGTTGCTGCTGCCTCCAGCTAACGTTCACCCTGGACAGGCAGGGTCACCCTGGACAGGTCGCCAGTCTGTCGCAGATATAGAAAAACAAAGAAGTAATTTTCCATATTTTCCTTAATAAACTCTGCATACATTTGACGTTTTGATGTTTTGAACAAACTGTATTAGAATAATAAAAAGCACGTAGCTAAATTAGTAACACAATCTGAAAAAAATGTACTAGAAGACGGATTATTCAACAACATTGAATTAAATCGCTAAACTGGTTGCCATAAAGAAAAAAAGTATCACGAGATTTCAGAATTATTTCTTTGGAGCTTAAAACTTGTCTAACGTCCTGTAGCAACAAGCTGTGCTACATAAATAAAGCCATATACAGTGAAATACACTTTTTCCTGTAATGTTTTTATTCCCACATTATTAAGGTAAGCCCAAAGGCTTTTATTTTGAAGGACGCATGCTCCAGCTATACCGGCGTGTTTCTGTGTTTTTGTCCGCTTTTACAAGGTTTGTGCTGCTTGTGAGAGATCAACAGACTCCAGCTGGAGGCTGAGGTCCACGCCCCGATGAAATGACTCCACCTTCACTGAGTGAATGATGAGCGAGCAGCAGAGCTCCGTGTAATGAAGGCCAGGCCACACAAATCCACAGACAAGAGGTCCTGCAGGGCTGTAATGATGCAGAGATGCAGAAAATGTTCGTCTTCTCCTTTAGTTTATGAAGTAGAGCAGGGAGACATTATGATCTGAAGAAACAAACGTGTGGTTTTACACTGAGCACATTGTTCTCTCCAGGGACACGGATGACCTGATGCTGACCTCACATGACAAAAGAAATCATTAAAGCGCCGTGAAGTGAGCAGTTTTTAATAATCTTAAAACATATTTTCCACGCAGATATTACAAATTATGACATCAGTCGACAAGAGTCCGACATCAGGAAGTATTTTGCGATGTTCATTTTTGATTTCTATTTATCAACAATGTTTATTTCCAACACGTCTCTGTTTTTTTTTCTGTCTATCTTTAAAGGGTCAGTGATATCATGTATTTTCCAAGCACATAGTACCAGTAAAGTAACTATATTAGCTTCAGTTGCTAAATATGTCAAATATGATTTTAAAGGAATTTAACTTTGTAATTTAATGCCTTGAAACTGGGCCTCTGTCTCTTTAAAAACTGCTGCTTTTTCAGAAAGTCATCAAAGCTGCCCTCTTCTATTAACCCTTTAACAACATTCAGTAGTTCATATAATGAGATGCGAAGTTCTACGTGGTGTCTGCTATTTGCTGCTGGCTAGTCTGAAGGAGCTTAGTTGGGAAATGCTCTGAAGGCAGAAGCTAAGTCCACGCAGAAATTTTGCACAGCTGAATGGTTGCCGTGGAGATTCAAGGATTTCTCAAGCATGCATGAAAGAATCAATGCAAGACTCCATGTAGGTTTTTGATGAGAGAATAATGTCACATCAAGATGCAAAGCTGAAAAAAAATGAATTGTTTGCAATATTACACTTATAAAAGCCACTTTGTGACAAATATGCATTTTGAAATTGAGGAAAAACTCATAAAAATTTAATAGTACAACCACAAAGCTGTTTAACAGTAATCAATCTGCTGCATACTCTAACAACGATGAACACCTATAAATGAGACTGTTTCTGGAGACTAATACTCTGCCCACATAACAGTATTAAGATAAAAATCTGTGTGATAGAGACACTTTTCCTTCATGCAGTCGGTATCAGAGCTGATGGACCGAACACCCACAACGTTATATCTTCTGCTTCTGCAGATTGTGTGTCCGGTGAGCTGGTGGGAGGAAGCTTAAAACCAATTTTCCTCTTTTTAAAAGAATCAACAAATCCTTTTAAAGTGGATTTGGAGGCGGATATCTCAGTGGCTTCCTGTGGCTTTGCTGTCCAGGCTGCTGGGGAAAGAGAAACAAAGTTCAAAATGACATTTCTGGTAGTTTGTTAATATTCTTCTTAGAAGGTTCTGTGAATTTTAATAATTTAACAATTTTGATTTTTGCTCGTGGGCTGCTCCAGATTGCAGGTCATTTCCATGTATTTGGTACGAACCAAGTATGTAGTTAGCAATTCTTTAAATCATGCTATTTATATCTTACTACAACTTTGTTTACAGTACATTTTTCTTTTTGAAGTGAACGTATTATGCAGAATTAATATTTGGGTTTAACTTCTTCTAAAAGCAGCCTAAGTATTTAAAAAAAAAAAAAAGAAAGAAAACAGTCGTTATAACAAAGACTTTTTTTTTTGTTCTTGAGCAATTCCTTGTAAGGCTACTTTTTACTTTTGCTTGAAATAGTGCGACCTTCCAAAACTAGACATAGGTCTTATTATATTTCTGAGCTGGAGTGCACTGAATTGGATTAATTTCAATTAATGTGGGATCAAATTAGATTTCTGGTTATTAAGCATGAAATTGATCAGTTTCTGATAGTAGAAATAAAATATATAAGCTGATTTTTGCTCTAATTTTGGTCGTATTATCAAAATTCAGAGAAATAAAATTCCTTTTTTTATTAACTAAATGTTGCAAAAATGTGAATCAGTTAACTGTATTCCACATCATTAATGGGGACTAAATGTGACCTTGAAGTGCTGATTTTAAAATCGGATGCACCACAACCATTTTAAAGCTTCCTGGTTGTGTTTTTCTGCTGCATTGGACATTGCTGATGAATCCTCTGTAAAGTTTCATTCGCTGCTCTCTGAGTTGCAGGAGGTGAAGACGTCACAGAGAGGTCCTTATGCACCCACACTGTAAGCCTGCAGCCTCCATGCAGTGACGGGATGGTGCTCCAGAAGGTCGAGGACGGAATGATAGCTAGTCAAATTGTGCTGTATCAGTTGGCTATTTTTACAAGAGTCTTTCTAAGTACCCACCCGCTACACCAACACACTGTTCTCACTTCCTCCTCTTAATGGATGACACTTAAAAAATAAAAGATATTTTTTTTCTCTCTTCAAATGCTCTGAATAGCTTAATATTTTCTGCATATTTTAGTATTTTAGACTTAAATGTGGCCTTGTAAGTCAGCAATTTACTGTAATGCAATTTGCTTATTTATTAATTGTATTCTAAGAATTAAAGAGTAAATCTTACAGTGCACCAGTCCAAACTGAGACTTTTTGGTCATTTGCTTTTACAGATGCTTAACGCATGATCATTTTTAAAGCCAATATGTCTGTTTTAGAAAATAAATTTTCATAAATATGAAATAATAAACCAAATGTTGCATTTAAAAAAAAAAAAATTACATATTTGAGCAAATAGTGGCAAAACATTAGAATGTGGATTTTTTTTTTTGCCATTTAATGGTTAAAAAGTAAGAACACAAATTAAACTGTAATGTTCACCACATATTATTAGCAATTAGTCTTTTCTTTTTCCTATGATCTCAAAAATAGAACATATTTATAGTATCTATCCGTGTAAATATACTTGTTGATTCTTGTTTCAATGGCGCCCTCTGGTGTTCATACAGAAGAATACATAGGTGGTACAGAGTGACCCATAATGCATTGCGAACGCATCGGTTCGTACCAATATTTTGATGAGACAAGGAGGGGGGTCGCCAGTTAAACACAATTTTTAACGTTGCTTTATTTTATTCATATTTACATGTACTTGATCTTTAGATATATAATTTATGAGCTTTAAAATCTGTGTAGTGGTAACAGCTGAGTTTTACTTTGATTAAAACGAAGTTGCTTCATGATAACAAATGGACGCTCCTCTGAAAATGGTATCTTCCGGTCTGCCTCGCAAGCCTTCCTTTTTCTACTGAAGTAGCAGCCATGAGGTAGGACCGCTGCTGTTAGCCTGATAAAAGTCACAATTTAACTATGTAAATACACCCATAGACATCGTATTGGCAAAAATAAGAAATCCAAGTTTGTTCTCGACACATATTTATGTTTCAGTCATCATTCCAGGCTTATATTTGACATATTTACGTGTTTTAATGCAACACGATGTAGCGACAGGGAGGCCATGTTGGCAGCCTGCTAGCCACCGGGTAGTTGGGAGTTAGCTGTGTGGCTAGCATCTGGTGCTATTGTTGAAATGATAGATAAATACACATGGAGAAATATTCCTACTGTAGTTATGATCTTCTGAACCCGTGTTTTATTGTTTCAGCATGCTCAGGCTCCAGAAGAGGCTGGCCTCCAGCGTCCTTCGCTGCGGAAAGAAGAAAGTCTGGCTAGATCCCAACGAGACAAATGAGATCGCTAACGCCAACTCCCGTAATTTATTTTTTAATCTTCTTTTCTGTCTGATTCTTAAGAAGCAATTTTGCAGTTGCATTAATCCTTGTCTTTTTATTATATCTTGGTTGCAAATGGCTCAAAATGCGTGTACTGTTCCATTGTCCTTAATTTATTCCTCTCAATTTTGTATATTTGTCGTTATGCTGCGCTTGAAAACTGAAGTCAAAATCCTCGTTTGTGCTCAGTCTTTGCCAATAAATGTTTCTGCAAAGCTTTCCAGCAGCTTCTGAGCTAATTGTTGAGCTTAGTTAGTTAGTTCACCGTTTGCCCATGAAAAAATGTGATGCCATAATCGTGGATGTCAATTTGAAAATAAGAGGGGGTTAGGTTTTTAAAAACTGAGATTCAAGTGTTGTCCAAATCCAAACTTTCTCAAAAATATCATGATCTTGTCATCAATGTTTTTGCGCTTCTTTCTTCTTACAATCAAGATTGATTTGTTGCTGTAAATCCTGCCAGAAAGTCCAAATCATTAAGCTTGAAAACAACATTCTGCTTGAAATATTTTAAAGTATAACCAAAAGGTCATGCCCAGAAATTAAATAATTTTACTTTCTTTATTATTGTGTCTGAACTTGTCCGGGCATGTACTCGCATATCAAATCAGATTATCTTTGATATGGAGACAGTTAAACATTAACAAATCATTAGCTTGGTTAAGCTAAAATCTGAGTTTAGTTTTACCAAGTCATCAGTGATGGGCCCTGTGTTTGTCGTTACTGGGAATGAAAGAAATTAGTTTTAACTTTACTTTAGCCTTGGAAATTCTCCAAACTGTGACCTACAATATTGTGAAAAAAAGCTGCTTTAGGGAACAATTAAATCAGGATTCTCTAGTTAAGCTACTGGAGTGAAAATAGCAGCTCCAGCCAATAATTATTTTAGTAATTGAATATTTTATCGATTATTCTGGTGATTAATTGTGTAATCCTACATAGAGTCGAATTTAAAAAAAAAAAAAAAAACCTACTTAAAAATATACATAACGGAGCATTCAAGTAAACAACCCATCTAATTGTTCTTTTTAAATAACCTTTTATTGCTTAAAATGCAAACCTCCATTTCAGTTTCAACTCTGATGTGTGACATATTTAATTCCAACTATTATAAATAATTTAAATATTCCCTCAAAGCATCTCATTTAAGTTGAGACAGAAGCATAGCAACAAATAAATGCTTAATCTCTTCTGTTGCTCTTACAGTAAGAGCTGCATAGTTATTTTTTTGTAAAAACTTAAACTGTTACCTAATATCCTGCCAGGTAGCCACTACAATCAGTTGTTACATGCAACCGGAAGATACCATCTTGTAAATCTGCAGCATGACAGATCATCACACATTTAGGTTCATGTATTTCACAAAGCGAACATGAATAATGTCCATCGGACACTGCAGACAAGTTTGATGTATACAGAGGATGTTTTCTGTTTGGTTGCTGCAACATCAGTCACACGCTTTTGTGGAAAGCTAGTTCTGCACAATGTTTTTCCTGTTTAATTTAAAATGTGTCCACATTTTTGACTGTTTCTGTCATTTTCTGGGTGATTTGATTTGGTTCTCTCTGTCCTTCCATAGCTAAAAATAGCACCTACCATACATACACATGTCAACTTCGCAGGAGTTGGCGGAAGTGACACAAATTATGCAAGAAATCGATTCAGCTCTGATTGAGTTCAAATGTTTTCTTGCATTTATTTAATGTAGGAGGATGTTGCACTGTCTTTGGTATTGAGTTACAAAAACTGAGGTAATTCACAAACTACAGTTAACCTCTGCTCAGTGTTTTTCAAAGTGGTGGCCACTAGGGGGGGCTAAAGGATCTTCATAATGCTTTAAGTGTGGTATGGGGGGAAAAAAGTAAAAAAATATATATATATTTTTTAACCATAAAATCTAATCTGTTTTTCAAACATTATTAGAAAATATGAGTTAAAATAATTTATTGAAATGTTATTTACTTGTCTCATCATGGTCATCTTTCTGATTGGCTGCCAGTCAAATTTATCAAGCTGCTTTCACACAAACAAGTGTGAAATGGAAAAGTTAGACAGTAAAAAGACCACCAGCAGCTTCAAAAACCCTCTTCCTCCAAGTAAAATCAGAAGGAACGAGGCAGCATTTATGTTAAACAAATAACTAATAAATAACTATTGAATTGTGAATCAAATTGAGAAAGCCATTTTAAAAATGTGTTAATTGACATTTTGTAGCATCTACTATAAGTTTTCAAAGGGAGATCGTCATGAATGATCTTTAATCTGATGCAATCCTAATTCACACTTCTAGTTTCCCAGTTTTCCTTTTTGTTAAATGTTTTGTTCGTTTTTCAGGCCAGCAGATCCGTAAACTGGTCAAAGATGGTCTTATCATCAGGAAACCTGTCACGGTCCACTCCAGGGCCCGGTGCCGCAAGAACACGCTGGCGCGCCGCAAGGGAAGGCACATGGGAACCGGTACGTTGATGCTTGTCTTCTTATTTATTTATTTATTTTTTATTTATTTATTTATTTATTTTTTTTTGAAGAAAATGGCAAATAAAGGTTTTAAATAAAATTTTTATGGTTGATTTTTAGGTAAGAGAAAGGGTACAGCCAACGCCCGTATGCCGGAGAAGCTTTGCTGGATGCGTCGCATGAGGATCCTGCGTCGTCTGCTGCGTCGCTACAGGGAGGCCAAAAAAATCGACAGGCACATGTAGGTTTCCGGGACTTGGAGCCGTTTTCGCTTGTCGTCTTAAGCCGACTGGGATGATGTGATATGAGCTTCTGCATCCTGATGCTTTTTTATTTGACCCTTTTTGAATTTCCTTCAGGTACCACAGCCTCTACCTGAGGGCCAAGGGTAACGTTTTCAAGAACAAGCGCATCCTGATGGAGCACATCCACAAGCTGAAGGCCGACAAGGCCCGCAAGAAGCTCCTGGCGTAAGTATTCAGGATTTACATGGAACAATATTATCGTCTCTAACTAGTTTGTGGTATTTTTAAACACTTTTAATTCAAAGAAATAATTTAGAAATCAGTAAAATGATGGTGATTCTGATCTTTGCGCAGCGATCAGGCCGAGGCTCGTCGTACCAAGACGAAGGAGGCTCGCAAGCGCAGAGAGGAGCGCCTCCAGGCCAAGAAGGAGGAGTTCATCAAGAGCCTGTCCAAGGAGGAGGAGACCAAGAAGTAGTCTGGTTCTTTTTGCTCCACCTGACTGTGCCAGCAGACAAGTGCTGATAATAAAAGGTGTACATAAAGACAGTTGCTGTTTCCTGTTCTTTCTTCCTCATGATGCCATGAGAAAACTATGGAGAGCCATTTGCGCCAAAATTAAATAAATAAATAAATGGGTTAAATAAATAAAAAATGAGTAAAA
>NW_015113188.1:544143-563519 GCF_001443285.1 Poecilia latipinna | reverse complement strand
ACCGACTGAATCACATTGTGCCACATCAGTTCACCTCAATCATATTCCCTCCCCGGAACCCCTTCCAGCAGATTTTTTATTCATAAGCCCCTGGCTTAATCAACATTAGAGAAGGAGGTGTTGAAAGGAATAAAACAATTTAGCGACTACCAATGCATTTGTCTCACAGCATGAATGCGACGCGACTGCAAATGGATTTTTTTTTTTAATTCACCAGCTTGCAAAGATAACATCGCACTAAAATATGATCTGAGTTTTAGTATTTACAAAGCTATAGGGATCGTGCCGTAATCAGAGTTAAAGTGCAAACCGCGATGAGCTTCTCTGTGAGAGTAAACAAAGGAAGATTGTTTTAGATTAGAGGCTTATCGTGGAAGTGCAGCAGAAACGCCCCACTGAGAGGAACTATCACATCAGTCAAATCCCATCTTGGAATCTGACAAAAGTGACAATTGAGAAGAACACGCGCGCGCGCATGTGCACACATTTGAACTTGCATGAGACTCATTAATGATCTCACCCCGGGGTGAAAACAGAAACAGCGACACTGAGTGTAAGACGTTAATAAAAGCCTTTTGCAATAAATGTCACGAAGGGAGGAGGCGAGGGTGTCGGGCTGGTGATGTCACTCGTTTCCTCTTGCCTTTGGCAGGCTCGCGGTGTTTACCCAACACCCTCAGGTGCAGCGACTGAGGCGTCGCTAGGCAACCGCACCATCCCTGGCGCTGCTCTGCCTCTGGCACTCAAGTGGGAGCTTATGTGGACTTAACTCGGAAAAGAGCAGCAGGGCTGAGGAGCGGAAGGGAGGATTACCAGGAAAAATATTGGATTGGGCCGAGACACAAGGGCCGAGGCCTTACCTGAGTCCCCGCTGCCGTCGAACATTGACGCCCTGAGAGGCTTTCGGGCCTCGACGAGGTTCCCACAACCAGAAAGAGACCCCGGTTTGGCTTTCTTCTTCTTGGCTTTTTTTTTTTTTTTTTTTTTTTTTTTTTTTTTGATTGATTATTCACAGCAAAGTCGATGATGCAGGGTCACCGAGCAGACTGGGTGCTTAATGAGTAAAGGGAAATATAAGTATTGAATGGTGAATGCTATTATAACCTAATGTTTAAGAGAACGACTCTGTCAGCAAGATAAACCTTATAAAGGGAATGAAATATTGCCATCTAGTGGCTACCGGATATATCTTCCTGAAGGAAAAGAAAAGCTCCACATCGTTGGTTAGCACCCGCAAGTTGTAATGTATTTTAGTCATTTAAACGTTGTGATTTGGAAAGATTTAACTTTTATTTTTCAGGTCGATTAGTCATCAGAGATCCACAGCTGTCAGAGTAACTTACATGCTCAGATAAACCTGAATTTATGGAAGAGTGGCAAGAAAACAAAATAAAATAAATAAAAATACTACGAACTGCATGTTGCAGCTCTAAGAAAAGAAACAATGCTCTGGTCAGATAAGATGTTCAGCTATTGATGCGCTAGAATGGTCCAGTCAAAGTCAACATCTAAATCCTAAAAAATCTGTGGAAATCTTGAAATCTATGTTTCTAGATGTGACTAAGCTGGTAGAAAATATGTCAGTAGTGTATATCAGTAGAACTGCACACCACATATAATTTTAATTCCAAACAGGAATGAAAACCCTGAACCCTTATTCCACTTCACAACTGAGTGCCACTTATAGTTTTGGTCTATCAAAACAACAAAAAAATCCCTATAATGTATACTTTTAGGCTTGTGGTGACAAAATCTGAGACGTCAAATGGATGAGGATCTATTTTTTTGTGAGCTGTGTAGCATTCCTTTTTAATGGACGTCGTAGACACACACTCACACACACAAAAGAAAAAAAAAGCTGCTCTGCTCCCAATCATTAAACCATCAGGCTGCTTTCCCAGTGGAAGAATGGGCCTAATCATTTCCAGCAAATGGTTTATTATGGCGAATGTTAGCAGCTGATGTGACAGCTGTTTCCAGTGCACCGTGCAGGGGCTGATAATGGGGACAGCCTTAAACAAGACGACTCAACAAAGAGTCAGACAGACTGGTAAGCAGGCTGCATGCGTGTGATTTCGTTCTGAGCAGAGTGATTGTTGCTGCACTTCACACACACACACACACACAGACACAGACGCAGGGGACGCGTACAGTGAACTACAGGTGGTTTTACAGATGTTAAGGGTTTAGGTCCTTTGCGTAACAGAGCTTCGCAGTCCTTACAGACATACAGCACATATTTAGATGCTGCCCCCTGGTGAAAATCAAAGCAAAAAACATCAATACATGGAATATGTAAAATCATCCTTTATTCAAACTTTTCAGTAGAGAAATTTAGATTTTCTTGATGCAGTATGCATAAATTTTCAATTCTATACAAAACCGTATGTAAAACTTTAGATGAAACATTTACAAATGTACAAGAAGAAACTCTAGTTTCTTAAGACAGACACGCTAAAGACCTAAAGGGTTGTCCAGTAGCTCACCAAAGTAGTAATGTCACATTACCGCTGTCAGTTTGCAACAGGAGTAAAAATGTGTGTTGGGAGGCTACCAAAATAGACTGAAGAAGTTTGGTATAGCAACAGAGGTTAGAAGCCTTAAAAAAACTATTAGAATTAGAAATTTTAAGTTTAAATCTAAAGAATAGATTAAAAATAAAGAACACCCAACTCTAAGCATCTGAAATCTAAAACGTCATTTCAAACATATCCTGTTGTGGATGTACTTTTAATTTTTTTTTCCAGCTTTAAGCAATAGGACACACTTGTAGCGTCACATAATAAATAAATAGCTAAACATTAATTTAAACTTAGATTTTTAGTAAATAAATACGATGGAAATTTTTAAATATGCTGCAAAGTAATGGAGATGAACAGAGTGAGCTTACAGCAGGGTTAATTGTGTGAGAATGGTTGTATGGCTTATTCATAGTTAGGAAGGCAACTCAGCAGGTTACACAGTTTGGAGATCAAACTAAAAATCAACACAAACTAGAACGAGATCATCATTCAAGAAAAACAAAACAAAAACAAACCGGTTGTCTAATACTAGTGATTTCCATAGCTTTAAAGCCTAGCTTGCATACGAATGTTCAGAAAATAAACCAAACTATGATACAGTGCACAATTGTACATTATGTCTTTTGTTCACACAAAATAAAACCTTCATAAAACACGTTTTACTTTTGCACCATCTTGAAAGAAAAGGAGGTTTTAACAGGGCAGATAAAGGGGCATCAGTCAACGACTGCTCTGAAGGAAAAGAGGCATCACTTGAGGAGGGAGGTAGAGAGGCCTTCCAGTATGGCTACGATTGTATTTTATGATAGCAGGTGAACCTAAAGAACCTTTAAATGCACCAAATAGATCGTCTCCTCTCCTTTTTACCCAAAGGAGTCTTTCTCTAGAGGGAGCGTTTTGGTCTCTCCACTCACGTCGCTCCCTCCTCCCCCCTCTACTCTCTCTCTATCTCTCTCTCTCTCTCTCTTTCTCAAACATCAAGGCTATTTGAGAAAGCCCTTGTAGAGGAAATGAGAGCGACTGGTAAATCTCTCGTTCTCCAGGCAGAAGAGCAGGTCCCTGAGATTGACACGCGTGATGCGCTGTCGAGTGAGTCTGGAGCCCGAGGAACCAGCGGCGCCGGTTAGAGACAAGCCTGTTCCGGACCCCTGAAAGATGTGGAGAAGTTAAGGAAGAAGGAAACGGTGAGCGATGCTGACGGCGCTTGACAACATCTCTGCGATAAGTGACGTTACAACTACAAACGTGCTAGTGCATAACTGTGCAGTGAGTGGAAAAAGCACATAGTGTGCTACAAAAGTGAGTACACTCAATTACATTTTTGTACATACCTTATGTCTTTTCATTGGACAACATTTAAAATATGACACTTTGATTCAATGTAAAGCAGTCATTGTACAGCTTGTAGGGTATCTGCAGGTTTTTACCAACTCAAATTTAAGACTTTTTAAGACTGTACCGCAAGACCTGTATCACGACAGAAATGTACGAACATCGTCCAATTGGTGGTAAATTTCCACTTACCCATAACAGATGCAAAAAGCTAGCTAGCAAGTGTACATTAGCTGTGAATTACCAGTAGCTTCAACAGCGAAGTCACGGAACGCAACGATGTCTGAGTGCAACTCAGACTTTTGCCTGAGATTTAACCCTGCTGCTAAGACACCATTTAAGACATGTGACTGTTATATTAAAGGTCATATTACATTTTAGTAAGACATTTTAAGGCCTTCATTTTAGATACATGAATTTAAGACTGTTTAAGGACGCGCAGACACCCTGGTTTGTATAACAGTATACCCAGAAAATGATGCTGCCACCAAAAAGTTTTACTGTGGATGTTGTTTGGTTCGAACTGATGCGCAATTTTGGTGTTAATTCTTCATATAGGAATTTTCATGTCGACCAAGAAACCTCTATTTAGGTCTCATATGATCGTAAAGTGACAAAATGTGGAAAAGTTCAAACAGTATGAATACCTTTGCAGGACTTTGGAATCATTCCCTTTATTATCTAAGGTCTTCATATTTTTGAGAGCAAATGGAACTACAATAAAGCATTAAATATATCTGTTGTATGTGTAACACATCCATATAATACATGAGTCCCACTTTCTGAAATGAGTGACAAAAAAACAATGAACTTTTTTCATTATACTATTCTTTTTCTAGGTTTTACTCGTGCAACTGAGTATCATAGAGCAAACTGAGTGTTTGGACAGAAAGCACCATATGGCCGGGGCTTTCCCTGGGTTAGAGCCTGCATGTTCTTCTGAGCACACTTCTCTTCCAGATTCCACCCACTGTCCAAAGACAAGCAGATTACACTGATCAGCGATGAGCCAGGGAGCTCATAAAGACCGTTAGCTCAACCAAAACGAATGATCATGTTGGCAAAGCAGAAGTAAAATCATTTAAAGGAGATAGAAGGTAATAAAAAAAGATATGTTGAAACACCTTTTAGTGCAAGGTGAGAAGTCAATGTGAATATTTTGCGATTTTAATAAAAGTGACACCTCTCCAAGTGTGCCATAAAGCGTTAGCTGTAACATTAAACTGCACTAAAAGCAGTAGGAAGGGCAAATTCTCAAAGGCCAATGAACAGTTTCCTCCAAAAAAAAAAAAAAAGAAGTCTTTCTTCACAAGAACAGGGAGAATAAAGGATGACAGTCCAAACTGAATGTGTCATTTCATTAGACGTATGTGGATCAAACTTGTTTGATGTGTGTTTACAGGAGTCAGCTGACGGTTGCAGTGAGAACAGAGCTCTGCTTGACCTAATGAGAGCCGTCGCTCTGCAAGTTTCTCTGCTCGAGCAGTTGGTGAGGACCGCCGGTGACAGCTGGTGACAAACTCAGCTTTCTATCACCAACACGGCCACCGAGAAGCAGGCTCGACTCTCACCGCTAACATTTGTAACCATTAACAAAAAGAATGTTTCAAACTGGAGCTATAAATACACTTAGTGACTCTCAGAAAGGATCTGTTGATGACAGTGCCTTGCTAAAGTATTCATATCTCTTTTTTTAACGTTTTAATCACATTGCATCCTCAACCTTCAGTGTGATTTTTTTTATTTTTTTATTTTGTGATGGGGTAATCCTGTCGTGACAAGCAATAAATCAATTCATCACACGCTAAATTAAAAATGACCTTGATAATTTCGACTTGGACAATAATCTTTAAAAAGACACTTCCCTTTTAATATTGTTGAAAAGCCGCCATTTTGAAAAACACTGGAAACATTTGACATCCACTTTGAAGTAGTTAGTTTGCACTTTTTTTTTCATATAAAAATCCTACCTGGCTCTTTTGTCTGTTTTCCCTGACCAAGAGGACTGATTAATATTTTTTGAAATGGTTCCAGATGCTTCATAATCTATTTTAATTATTGTTGTCTCAGTTGTTTTGTTTAGTTATTTTGGATTTTTAAAATGTTTTCCAGTCCCAGTGTCAAATGTTCTTGATTTTTGAGATGGTGTTCTAGTATTATCATTATATTAGTTGAAAAATGTTCTCAAAATGACATTGTTATTGTTTATCACAATACTTTCTGGCATAATTTATGGTCCAGCAAAATTTGTTGTCGTGACAGAAATATGATAGGCCAACACAAAATTGGACATAATGGTAAATGGTAGGGGAAATGATGATTAAGTTCACAAATGTATCAAAACCTGATTGTCCACCAAGACTGAGCAAGGGAAATATTAATCAGAGAAGTCAGATGAGCCAATATAACTCTGCAGGAGCTGCATTTGTCCAATCCATAAATCTGGGCATTTTGAAAGATGGGCAAAAAGACGTCTGTTAAAAAAAAAAAAAAAAAAAAGTGCACAGTCCTCCAAAACTCTCCACATTTTAAAGACTAGAGGAAACATACCTCTAGAGACTTGCAACTGAAAGCCATGCATCGTTTTTACAATGATCAATGTCAATTATGCGATACTTTTTGTTTACTAGATGCTATTTAAATGCATAAAAGTTTTTGACTTTGAGAAAAAGTTTAAATGCTCTAAATATTTGTTGCGAGACTCTGTGTGAAAAGATAAACTATGATAAACTTATTAATTGTGCTGTCAAATAATAACCAAAACATGCAATTACAGAATATTATCCGACTATTGCTTTTTAGTTTTTCCCTGATGTTGCGCTAATAAAAACAAGGATAGGTGGGGAAAAAAAATAGAGAGAGAGAGATGACCCAGAATCCTAATGCATCCGGCCCTGGCTGCTGCAGGTGCACAGGCATAAATCGTGCAAACATTAATTACTGTCTTCATTGTTACCTCAGCTGAAGCAGATGAGGATGGAGAGTCCAGGTTCTTCTTCTTCTTCCTGGGACCAATGGCTGCCAAAGCAGTCAGGTTGGCCTCCCTCTGTCTCATCTGAGCCAGCTCCTGCTGCTGCATCTGGACAACACACACAGAAACACACACACATACGCTCACCAAAAACTGAATCAGTCGTAAACGTGACAGAGAGACCTGCAGACCGTGCTCCGCCTCAACTCGTACCTCTTTCGCCTTCTGTTTCAAACGCAGCTGCTCCGGATCCTCTTGCCGCGCTCGGGACTGAAAGGCCGACATGAAGAAAAGTCGTCGTTTATTTGAGACACTTCGATTGCAGTTTGACGTCAACAGCAAAGCATAAAGAATAAGATACTGCTTATATAACCGTGCAATAACTAGAAAAAAAAAACAGGCAAAAATAAATAAATAAAAAATCCACTTATTTTTGCACAAGATAATAAAAAGGCAAGAGGTGTCAATTAAAAAGCTCTTATTAAATAATCAGAGTTTGATGTGTTGCACCATTTAAAACCACTTGTTAAATCTAACCCCAGCAGAGTCACAGTGTTAAGTCAACTGTTTACTGTAAAGACAGAAATGCAACAGGTGGCACAAAACGACAACAAGCAGACGTACAGTCTGTGGTAAATGATGACAATGATGGGTTTCATTTTCTGAAGTCACTTTGATCTACTTAAGCATGATTGAGAATCTGTGGAGATTAGGGTTATGGCAAAGAGGCCTTTCAACAAAAAAAAAAATGTTAAGAGCGTATCACCACAATTAATACTGTAAATACCAACAAATTGGGGATTATCAGAAGGATTGCCCTGATGATTGCAGACAAGACTTTTCATAGTACTTGAAACATTTTTGTTTTATCAAAATGTAAAAAAAGAAAAACAACAACCCCAAAATGTATATATTTTTAGATTGATACCCCTTTTTACATTGTCAAATTCCCTTTTGAGAGACGGCCGCCTGATCTCTATCAGAAACAACTCTCTGAGGATTAAGACAGTCATTTAAAAACAAAATAAGCCAGGTGTATAGACAACTATCAGCTGAACTTTAGACTCTGCAGTATATGGATATGACTGTAGGGCTGAACAAATTAATCAATAGTCGTCAAATAATTTAGTAATAGATTAATTACTTTTTACGTAAACGTAAAGTCCTAAAGCCCCAAAACTAAGGTGAATCAATTTCAGACTTTAAGTCCTCACAGAAATCCTGGACAGTTGAAATTGTTCTCAACAAAACAGCAACAGCCAGAAGTTCAAATGTAAACTTTGAAATGCAGAGAGGGTTCGTTTTCTTTAAGCTTACTCTTCTAGAGCTGGAAGTTTTTTACACATTCTGGCTTCAACAAACTAAAATCTATGAATCATTACGTATTTAATGTCATGTGGTTAAATCTGACGTTAGAAATTCAACCCAAATACCAATTAGGACGCTTGCTGGCAGCGGGCTCCCTGTTGTCGAGTCATAAATCAATCCCGGCCGACCCTGGGGTCAAACCGTAAGGCGCTCTCGAGTCAACTGAAAAGCTGTCAAGTGACTAAAACGTCGTATGTAGGCAAAACATTTAAGACGGCTGTTTATGGTGAACACAAAAATGTAACAGGCGGCTAAAAACAACAACAGGCATGTGTGTGTTAATGAAGGTTTCGTTCTTTAGATTCATGACAGCGTACCTTAGCTGCCTTCAGCAGGATCTCCCTCTCCTGCTCTTCCTTTCGCTGTTTCTCCAGCTGGTCAAGCTGCTCAAAGAACTTCAGCTGAGTCCGAACGTCGCTGCTCTGCTCATAGCTGTCATCCTCCTGCTAAAAGACGTCATCGATACAATGCTACCTCAGAAGAAGTCAATGCTGACATACCGGTAATCGTTTTAAAGCCGTATTATGTTTTCTTCCATTTATAGCACAATCAAGTAACTGTGCTGCCTTCAGTCATGTGAAAAGAAAAATAAAACTGACATAATTTAACGCCTTGAAATTGGGCCTCCGTCTCTTTAAGATTTCTCTAACATGCATGGAAGAATACAGGCAACACTCCCAGTATGTTTTTGATGAGCTGTCTTAAAGGGGCAGCTCAAAGAAGCTGCCTCTTTGAGAAATCTGGTGGAGATGCAGCATTAATCTTCTATGCCCTGCTAATGTTGAACAAACTGAGTTCCTTTAAATCAAGGCTAAAAAGCTGAAAGTTGCCTTTGATTAATGGTAAATGGAACACTGATCAACATTTTTTATGTGTAATGGTGATTTTGATGACATGGTTATGTTTCATAATTGGTTCTATATTATGATGTAAGGCACTTTGAGCTGCCTTCTTGATGAAATGTGCTCTGCTAATCATCTTGATTTGGTGTAATTCATCAACAAACCTTGAAATTGATGTTTTTCTGCTGGGCTACTTGGGAGACTTTTTCAAGTAAGTTCAGAAGTCGCTGCTGGGTGGCGTGGGAGACGTAATTCACCACCTCTGTGCCGAGCTCCGTAACGCCATACTTCATACCTGGAGGACGAAACAAACGGTGCGGTGAGAGACCGACCGACCGGAGGCTCTCGTTCGGTCAGGAAGGACCAGAGCCTCACCGATCTCCAGCATTCTCCTCTGCAGCAAGGCGTAGGAGAGGAAGGCCTCATCCTTGCAGGAATGCGTCACCGCGCCGACGAGTCCGGAGTTAGTTGCCAGGATGTTAGCGCTCTCCTCTGATAGATTCACTCCCGCCATGGAGGCCACGTCGTTGATGTCGTCGTCATCTCTGCTGATGAAGAAGCAGACGTGTTGTGGTTGCAGTGTCTCTGACAGTCAACGTTGTTGTTCGGCAAGACTCATTTGCTTTTTCTGCAATAATTTTACATCCACCTCTCTTCACAAGATTAGATTGATACAGAACTGTTTATGATGGCGAGTGCAGTTATGTATGCCGTAACTGTATAGTTTATTTAATTTAGATTTAATGTGATAAGTTAGTAAATAATTTGACCTGGGAGGCCATTTAAATATGGATTAGCATTTGAAAAGTCAGTCCTTTTTACTAAACATGGTGGTGGCAGGATCATGCTGTGGGAATGGTTTTCTTCAAATTGATTAAAGTTGATAGGAATGAAGCTAAATGCAAAAGGATTACAGAGTAAAACTCGTTTAGGGCCACAAATGAAAATTTAACAAAAAATAAAAAAAAAAAAAAAACAACAACCATGAAACATACACAAACAGAGGATTGATACATGCTTTTTCTACAGATGATGGTTTCTGGACAATAATTTAAAAGTTTCAAATGCAATAATGAGTGGAAAGTACTGAAGGGGGATAAACAGAGATGTGTGAGACACATTTCACATTAATTCTGAAACATGTATATTTTTCCTTCGACTTTACAAATGTGCCCCATTATGGTCATTCATGTTGGCCTATTACATGACACAGTTGGGTCTGTAGTTTTCTATCACTTTGGGTTCATCTTTGTATACCAACTTGAAAACATCACCAACTTCTGCACAAGACTCATTTAATAAAAGAGTTTGGGTGATGAAAAAAAAGAGAGTTTCTACTGCCTGAAGAAGTCAGCAGAAATCTTATGACTGTCGGTGCCTTTTCTTTTTAGGACCAAATCAAAAATAATAATTTGCGGGTTGTGACTCGACGCTTTTTTGAAAATGCTCAAAGGGCGTCTGTGCTTTTCGCAAGGCACGAAACCAAGAGCAGAAAAAGAGATGAAGAGTCTCACTTGAAAGTGCCACCCGCTTCTTTCAGCTTGTTCTTCTGTGCCTGCGTCAAGGCAACGGCGGAGACTTGCCTGGAAACAAGCGTCACCTCGGGTCTCAGTTGAACCGCTGCAATGTGTGTAGCAGAGGGGATGGGGGAGAAATGAGAGATTAAACTACGTGGATGCAGAAAGACACAGAAACAAAAACAACGGCGTTGTCAGGGTGACGCCTCACCTGGCTGCAGCTCTTTAAGCTGCACTTGCTGCTGTCCCACCATGATCCGACCCGGGGTTTGATTCCGCAGAGCCATCATGGGGGTGGTGGGTAGAGTTACCTGAGGTCTCAGCATTGCTCTTTGCTGCTGAGGCTGGAGAACCTGGGGGGGGTTTAATACCCATACATTATAACCAGATTAAATGGCAGCTATTGATTCCATCCAATGCACATGGATCAAAAGGCATGTGGTGTTTTTCCTCCCCATTTCAAACTTAGAATCCAGAAAAACTACCGCAGCAACTACGTTTTAGACTCCTGTTCTTCCAGCCCAGAAAAGGAAATAGACCAGAGGATACTTACTTATACTTATCTATTAACCCTGAATAGGAGTATCTAGTTTATCTAGTTTATATACTTTGGATCAACATTAGTAGACTACTTTCTAGACTCATATTCTTCGAACCCAGAAATGGATTTAGACCAGAGGATACTTAGCAACCCTGAACAGGAGCAACAAGTTTACATACTTTGGATCAACATTAGATACTTTCTCTTCTTTTGCTCTTTCCTTTGGTTTATTTTGTTTGTATTCATTTTAATTCCTGTAAAGCACTTTGTATTGCCTTGTTGCTGAAAATGTGCTACCTTTCCAAACTACTTAACAAATAACATAAAAAAAATGCACAGTTGTAATTCTGGACCCATCAGATGATCATAGAGTGATAAGTAGAGATTTTCCATACGTTATTTTTGTAGTTCACTTCTCCCCCGCCCCCAGCAGTGCACCGCCCACTCTCAATAAAACTAACTATTCTCCTCCCCGCCTTCATTTTGTGTGGCCTGTTTAACTCGGCTTGATTCGAGACGATGGAAAGAACAGCTTCAGGGAGAAACTGTTTCATTAAAGCCGAGCGGCGAAGACGAGCACAAACACAAATTAAACATAGAAAATATCACATTCAACAATGTTTCTAAAATGGGGAAACATTTAGATGGCGGCATTCTAGATTTAACACTGGTGCAGATTATCATAGTGTAAAAATAATCAACTGTAGCAAGCTGTTGTTACATTGCTACATTGTTCCGGTTCGTTAGGATTAGGATGCTCCTCTACTTGACGTTTTCTGCAATGCAAGAATACTAAAGATTTGAGAAGTTACATGCCTTTTTTTTTTTTTTTATTTACACAAACGTGAGACACTTAATGCTTTGGATCTGAAATGATTTAGGGCTCTTTTTTCTAGAAAAATTTGACTATTAGCTATTTCATATTTTTGCACTTTTAATAATGATAAACAAATTTTGGCACTAACAGTAAGAAGATTGAACATGATAGTTTTTTCCCCGACACTCTTACGATTATGACTGAACAAGACATTTGAGTCGACATGGTTCATTGACAATCGTCATAGTGTGGAATGATTTCCTTCAGGTTTTACACTGTAACTGCTATGAAACACTGAGATTAATGCTGCACATCGTTACCAGTGACGTCGTCTGTCCTTGACTGACTGTTGGCTGAAGTTGGGGTCTGCTGCCTGGAGTCGTGAGGCGGGGGCCAGGGCTGCCCAGGACCACCGTGGTGCAGGTGGCTGAGGTGGAGGAGACGGCCACCGAGGCCGGCTGAGGAAGCTGACTCTGCTGGATGAAGGCTGCCGAGTCTGGGGTGAGCTGCCTCAAGGCTGGGAGGCTTCTCTACCAAATTAATAAAAGTAGCCAAATGATTTAAGGTGAAGCCGCAGCATAGAAACAACCTTAAAGTGTGCTGCTGTTGGCTGAAAGCTTTAAACGTGACAGAAGTACATGGGCGTTCTCACCTTCAGGAAAGGCACTAGGTATGGTTGGGGTGAGGAGTTAAGCTCTTTGTACAATCTGCTGGTGAACTCTTCAGCTTCCAGCTTGTCTTCCTGGGAAAACATCAAAAAATCTAAGGGCTTACATTTACGGGCTTACAGGAAAGTAAGCCCGTAAATGTTAGTGTCTCTGGGAATCTTTGTTAGTGTCTCTGGGAATCTTGTCCAATTGCAAATGTAAATGTAAAGTTGTCACTGTATGAAGCACACTCACCAGCAGGTCTTTGACCAGCTCCCTCACAGTCGCTGCAGTCTCTGTGGACTGTTTCCCGCTGGATGCCAACTTGATCAGTGTAGACAGGAAGTTCTTGCATTTCTTTACATTCTCCATTGTCTCCTATGGCAAACAGAGACGATCCGCATTTTAAACAAGCCCGAAGTCTCAAATAATACTACTACCCCTATAAGCCATTTTGAAAGAAGTGTTTGAAGTGAGCACTTCTTACCTTGCTCACAGTTACAGAGGTAACCGTGGTCCCAGGTGTTGGAGTGAGCGTTCTAGGGGCCAGTCCTGGCACTGTGGCCCCTACAGAGCTCTGGGAAGAGACAAAAACAAACAAACGTGCGTCTTAAAAAATGAACCAGAATAAAAGCCTGTAGAGGACGACCTCAGAACTTTGAAGTCCTAGTTGGTTAGAAATATATTTTGTTACAGCACAGCAGGTAAAATGCTCCATAGAGCAAACCAGACATGTTTAATAATAATAATACTATTTTGCATGAAATCTGTTGGGGGTTTTTGTTTCTGGGAAAAACCCCACTGCAGCCTGATGGTGCTGTACTGCATTTAGTTTAATAATTACATAAATATGTATATATTCACACATATTGTATCAATGCAAAAGCAGAATGCAAATTAGCAGTTTTGAGCCATGCATTGTACATAGCAATAATGTCTATTGGATAGAATGCATAATAAATATGTTATGCTGTAATTATGTAAATACACATTAAAAGCTTTGGTTTGCTTAAATGGAGCATAATACATTGGTAACGTATCCACATTCCCAGACCTTTTCATATTGTCATTTTACAAACTTCAATAATGTATTTTTGCACAACACAAAGTACTTCATTATCGTTAAACGGAAGGAAACTGATAATGGATTTTACATCTATTTACAAATCAAAGTCTAAATTGCGGTTTGCATTTGTATTTATCCATTTTTACGTTGATGACCTCTACATGAAATTCGACCAACTGCCTTCACAATAACCGCCATTAAGTCCAGTTTCTCCAAGTCTTAAACATCTAATGAAATGCAGTCAGAGTACCAATGTATTGGAGTTTCACAAAGTCCATTTGAGACTCTGAAGTTCATAAAATCTGACTGATACTGAGCCACTTTGGAAAGAAAAACAAGCATTTTTTTTTAGTTCTTACATGTGCAAAGTATTTTGTTTGTGAAAAATGTCAAGTAAATTCCAGGTACGAGGTAAAACTGCCCAGGTCTGCAGTTTTACGGCAAATTACATTAATAAAATGGTAAATTTGAAGTGCAAATGAGACATCAAGAACTAAATCCTTTGCTTATAAGCCTGGCGATTATAATACTTAATATAAATCAAAGTTTAAAGCATCATATTATTAAAAGAGAACACGTTTGTAGAATCCTGTACATAGAGAGCATCTACACACCGGCAGGATAGGAGCTCTGTGAAGAGCAGTGGTTGCAGCGAGTGATACTGGGGGCGGACAGCCTGGTCGGATGATGGTGCCGGGAGATACTTGTCGGCTGATGATTGTGGCTCCAGGAGTCTAAAAAAAAAAAAAAAAAAAAAAGTAATCACAGACTAACAACTAGACTGTTTTACCAGTTTCCTTCTAGATTAAAATATACAGACAGTTTCCTGAAACCCCAAACCAAAAATACCTGTGCCGCAGACACATTTGTTGGCGTGGCGGTCCGAGGTACCATGCCTCCCTGCGCCTGCGCTTGCATTTGGGCCAGAGTCTGCTGAGGAATCACCAACAGCTGCCCGCTCCCGCTGCGCACTAGCACCATACCTGAAGTGAAACAGAAAGGTGTGTGAGAGCAACAGCAAAAAACTTAAAAAGGTAGTTTATGCTTTATTTTTGTGTGAATTATGATGGGCTGCTTCACTGATTTTTTTTTAATTATTATTCTGTGAAGCACTTTGTAACATTTGTTTATGCAAATAAAGTATTATTATATATGTTGATTTTAAAGATAAGCGTTATAGTTACAGTTCATAAATTTGGGAAACTTACATAATTAGTTTTTTGTTTAAACTTGTAATAACTTATAAAATGCTAAATGACAGCTCAACCTCACTTACCCGGGGGTATCTGGATGTTGTGTACACTGGGCTGTCCCGGAGAGGTCTGTGGGAGCCTCGGAGCCAGCATCTGGGTCGTGATCCCGGGCGCACCTGCGGCTGCCATGCCAAGAGGTCTGGGAGCACTGATGGAGCTGGCGGCGGCGGCAGCAGCAGCGGACTGCGGTGCTGACTGGATTATCGTTGTTGGCGGCTCTGCTTTAATGATGTGCGAACCTGCGCTGACGGGCTGCCCATTGTTTACCGGCGGATTTTGCGTGCCAATACCCGTCTGATTCGATGCATTCGCAGCCACGGCGGGACTCGCGGTACTACTGCCGTTCAAAGTTGTGCCCGACCCGGCTGTTTGCATAGGCGGCCTGACAAGTGTCACCGTGGGTCCTGCTGCTTGGCTCGCAGCAGAAACACCGTCCGAATTCATTAGCGGCGTCTGAATGACACTGTTTGACGAGGGGGGCAATGAGACGCCGGTCAGCCCTTTTGACAGCACTGCTCCGGTGCTGCCAGCCGCGGCTGATATCACAGTGCTGCTGCTGCTGTTGTTGTTGTTACCAGTGCCACTTGTCGCTTTCGCCCCCTCCAGAGGGGTAACGCTTCCTGAATTGTGAGAGTTCATAGTTTGGCTCCCATTAAAAGTCTGCACAGAGTATGAAGCCACTTTCCCCGGCTGGTTAGGAGGGAAACTTATACCGTCACCGACAACAAGTGGTTTTCCCGGCTCGTGTCCCCTTTTGGTGTCGGTGCTGCCTGTCGATGCGTCCATGGCTGAACCATTGGGAAGTCGCTAAGCGGAGACCCCAACCTGCACTTCAACTAGTTTAACCGGGAGTAACACACGCTCGAATGTGATGGGGGAAGACTACTGTACGTCTGTTGCTTTTCTCTGCCAACTCCGGCGCTTGCTTCTCGCTTGTTCTCAGAGAACAAATAAGGAAAACAATATTAGTAGTTACAGCGTACCTGCTTTAGCAACCGTCTTGACCAAGTCCCAGCTGGACATTAGCTCGAGCTACCCCCCCGTCCCGGAACTAATACCATGTAATTAACAGCTGCCTCGTGCCAACTCAAACTAATAAACAAGGACAGCTGTGACTCTACAGACCGTGGAGGATGGCAAACTACCGCTTTATTCTCCCCCGTCTGTGAAAAGAGTTCATCCAGCAGACTGGGGCCAACCGCCATCTTCGCACTCCTGCGAGCTTGTGAAAAGTGAGGTACTTACTAACTGACGTGCGCCTGCGTACAATGGCCAAAAGTCCTCAGACCGGGGAGTTCTCTGAACGGTGATTGGCTGCTCTGCCTGCTAAAAGGCGGTACCAATGGCTTCAGCTGTCATTCCGGGAGAAGTAGAAGAGGGTATAACATCTCGCCGGGACGATATGTTTTCACCGAATTTTTCATACTAGAAAGCATACTTTGTCTTAAATTACAGATAATCCTTTTCAGAATTCAATCATGTCACCTTTGGTGGATAAATACCCAGGTTTGCTGCAAGCTTAATATTCAAATTTCAGAGTTTATTCACACTGGATGCACCGGGCAAGATGGCTGCAGCGAAATGAGGTTTCGGTTGTACAGAGACGTATAAAGACGCCCCACCCTTTTAAAAAAATGACTGTTTAGTCTTGAGCATTGTAGTCAAGCATCTCTGCGCTGACTTTTATACACAACAAGAAATGTTGTTATATTCGTGACTTAAAGCATCAATACGACAAATCCCTTATTAGTAATATGTGTTTTTATCTGCATCCAGGGGCGTTTTTAGGATCTTGAACCTTTGGGTACTTAGCCCAGCCTGGGAAAAAAAGCTTTGTCAGCTGCATAAGTTTTCAATTATTTATTGGAAAAAATAATGTAGAACCTCTTTGCAGCTGGGGCAAGACACTCTTAAGAAAATCACGTAGTGTATTTCCCACAGATGTCTGTTTTTTGAGTGATTGCAGACATATTTCACACACCCTGTTAATGCAATGAGTTGGATGGAGTCAACCTTTTAGTGGAAGAAGTAACTCAAATCTATGCTTAGTCCAGGAGTAGAACAACTTTTTCTCATCCAATGGACTCAGCAGTACTTCACTGACTCAGGAAAAAGATTCTGACTCTAAATACAGCTTTTTTAGATACTTTAAGCAGAAGTAAAAAAGTAAATAAAAATTCTTGAAATACAACCAGTTTTTAATAATAATGTTGCTCAATATGGATAACTATGATTTTGTAATTAAAGCTAAAAAGATACTTTCTATGTATCATGAAATCACGACACAATTAATCCAATTAACAATTAACTGGCATCCTGATTACTTGTTACAACAGTGTTTTGAAATAAATTTATCAAAAATGTTGAATATAGTGTCACCACAGTTTCTCACATTGCAAACATTGTAAGAAATGTACAATACAAACATAAAAAATATATATATTTACAGTGATATCTACATATATATGGACACACACACACACACACACACACACGCACACACCCCCTGCACCCCCCCTACACACACACATGTGTATATATATACTTAGTGTTTAATTCAGTGCCACTCTGTGAAGCTATAGTACCAGAGTATTAAGAAGTCCGTTTTTAATCTTGCAGTAGACATAATGTGTCACTATTTGTTTATTTATATCTAAAACGATAAAGTTCTGCCAATTTCTTACATTATTTTCATCAACATTAAAGGACTATGTTCACAAATAGAAGTTGTACGATGCCTGTCTTTGATTTAATAAGAAACAAATCGCAAATAGTTTCTCAACGTCTGTGTCGGCGTACGCTGGAGAGTTAAACGAACTAACCCTGGATTATGCACAGGTGGCTCGTTCATCTGCGAGGAGATTCACTCCTATAAAGCGCGCAGGTGCACATAAAGCAGTTCATGTCTGGGTGTCGCTATTTATTCATTTGTTGTTTATTGCTTCGTTTATTTCAATTAAAAAAAAAAAAAAACGTTTACTGCAAATATGAGTGCCGGAGGTGGAACTCCTTATATTGGCAGTAAGATAAGTTTGATTTCGAAGGCCCAGATTCGATATGAAGGCATACTGTCTTCTGTGGACACGGAGAGGTCCACCGTTGCTTTGGCCAAAGGTAAGTGTAAGCACCGCTTATTTAATATTTTAATATACTACTTCTTAACTCCTCTTTTCGTCAGCTTTTGCCGGTTATTTGGTATATATTCTAAAGAAACGTACGCTTTCTTCAACCAGTTAAATCCTTTGGTACAGAGAACCGGCACACGGAGAGACCAGTGCCTCCAAAAGATGAGATATTTGAATATATAATATTCAGAGGAAGTGATATCAAAGATATTACTGTGTCTGAACCCCCAAAACCACACCATGGGCTACCCCGAGATCCTGCCATTGTTCAGGTATGCTAGTTAATTAGCTCGCAGCAGTATAGGCTCGATAATTGTATGGAAGGCCAAAACTGCCACATTCTGATAAATAATTCAACTTAATATGTACAGAGTTGTCTTTTTAAATTTCTGTTTTAAAAAAAGTGTAAATTCGATGTGCTACAGTCTACTGTGAAATGGTTCAAACCAACTGTTAACCTAAAAGTCTAAGGCTATGTTTAATGTTTACATGGTGGGAAAATGCTATTTTTTTCTTCTCTCTGTCCATATGAACCTACTTCTGAGTTTTTCATGGCATTCTGATTGGCCCAAATGTAGAAGAGGAAGGAGCCATCTTCAAATCAGACAAAGCTGGTGTCAAATGTTTGTGCAGCAAAAATTTTGTTTGTGCTGCTTTGGCTTTGAAGATATTAATGAAAGTTTAAAGGTAATTTTGATTTGGTAAAAGTGAGGGGGCTGGTTGACCTTCTGACCTTTACATTTTCATTAATATTTTCAAAGCCAAAGCAGCACAAGCAAAAAAATTTGCTGCACAAACAGTCGAGTTGATTGACACCAATTTTGTCTGATTTGAAGAAGGTGGGGAGGGACCGTGTTTAATTAGTAGTATGAATGAACGTGTAAAAAGAAGGCTTTAAAATTAGGGGAAAAGAACATTTTTTTTTTTCAAAATACTTCCAATTTTTGCTTCCAGAATTAACTTTTATCTGGACTTAAAATTGACTGTTCTATTGAATAAGGTTTCTGTTAAATTGGTTAGATAGCTCGTTCTTTCCAGTTTTTAATTTTATCTATAAAAATTGTACTGAGCAATTTATCATTATTTAATTTCTTTTTCTTTTCTTTTTTTTAACTCAGTCATCCATGGGCCCACCTTCTGGATACCACCCACGTTGGAGTCCATACAGAGAAATGATGCCCACCTTTAACCAACTGGCTGCTGGCTCTTTGCTGACTCAGCAGTACAATGCAGCTCTAGGCCTAAGTACAGAACCTTCCATCTTGAAAATTTAGTGCTGAGTTTTTTTGGTTATGTGCCTGCAGATAACTCGGTCCTTTCTTTTTCTTCTTTTTTTTTTTTTTTTTTTTCTTATGCCCGGAATTTCCACGACAAC
>NW_015113188.1:525078-541060 GCF_001443285.1 Poecilia latipinna | reverse complement strand
CCTTTCTTTTTCTTTTTTTTTTTTTTTTTTGTCTCCTAGTGCCAGGACTTCACAGTACAGCCAGAAGGGCACCTACGGTGGAGCAGGCGGTTCAAACCGTGCCTTTGGCCTCAGCCGCACAGAGGAGGGGAAAGGCTCCAACCCCGCCGCAGAGCAGGATTCCTGTTCGTCCGTCCAGGGGCCCCCCACGAGATGCTTCACGGGTTGAGAAGGAGAATGTTCCCACAAGTAAGCAGAATCAAACTTTCACAAATGACTCCAATAATTTTATTCACATCACACGTGACAATCGCAGGAAAAAAAATACAGAAAAAAATATGAATGGCTCCAGTTCAGATCACTTGTAAACTCCACATGTTTAGTTTAATTAAAATAAATGTCTACTCTGAAGCCTGGACACAACTATCATTGCACCAAACAACTTAGAAAAGTTTTTTTTCTTTTTGCTCTTCAGGTCAAGCATCAAAACCAGCTGCAGTGAAGGTACAAGGCCAAGGTGCTGATTATCAGAAAACAAGACAAAAACAAGGTATGAAATGCTTTTTTTCTTTTTTTTTTTTTTTTTTTTTTTTTTCCCCCTCCCAGAACACTTGAAAAAATGAGGGGTCAGATTTAGGATGTCTCACAGGGGTCACATCCTTTTTTTTTCTTTCTTTTTTTCTTTTAACCATTTCTGCAAATTCTTTTTACAAATTCTTTAATTCATTCTAAAACACGACTAAAAAAAAGATGCACTATTTATGCCAGGTCTGTATGTGTGAACATAAAGCAATCACGGAAATATACGAAAGCCAGTGTTTGGGTAAGGCATTCTGTGAAGTCTGATGTGCTTAAAGGTTCAGCTATGACACTATTTTTGAAAGGTGTGTGTGTAAAAGTTGCATGAAAATCCATAAAATTTAAAATGCCTTGCAGTGGTATGGAGTTGGTGTGAAAACGAAGCAGTCGTCGATTATGTCTTCATTAAAAACAGGAAAAAAATCCATATTTTATTTTGTACTCTAAACGTCCTGATTACTGCTCCAGTAAAGCCTTAGTCTCAGACAGGTAGAAGCAACTTGATGTGACGCTGCTTCTTTTGACTGAAGGAAATGAACTAGGTAACATTTTTTCCAGGGTGAAGTTGTGGCCAGTTTAAAACAGTCAAATTTGAGTTGGTTCTGATGCGCATTCGTAGGCAGTCGCAGGCCCAGGACCAGAAGCCGTGGCCAGCTCTTGGCGAAAAACTCTCAAGTCACAGCTTTGGAGTTTGAGGCAGATTTTGACTTTGAAACTGCGAATGCTCAGTTTAGAGATCATCTGACAAAGGAGGCTAAAGGTAAGTTCAGGTCATCTATGTCAGATTGGTAAAACTGGTAAAAAAAAAAAGTTTTTTTCTTTGTTTAGCAGGTGAGAAACCAGACTCTGGAGAGGACCAGGACTCAAAGCATGAGCTACAGGAGGAAACTCTTGCAGAGAAGTATTATAACAAAGCTAAATGTTTCTTCGACAACATCTCAGCAGACCCTAAACCCAGGTACTTCAGGCTGCCAATCTGAATTGGTACCAGTTTGCTCTGCGCTCGTCTGATTTTTAATTTTTGCCCAATGTGACCTCCCTAGGAGAACTACCTGGGCGGAGGAGAAAAAGCTGAACATGGAAACGTTCGGAGTCCCTGGTCGCTTTCTGAGGGGGAGAGCATTCAGGGGACGTGGCCACAAAGCAGAGGGCAGCACAGATCGGCAAACCCTCGCCAAGATTGGCAGCGGGAGGGTGTGAAAACCTTTTTGTTAATGCTACTGTAAATATCGTTTTCTACTTTAAATCAATCTGTCTGACTTGTGTATTTTCATTTAATGTTTAAGCTTTGGCTTGTTTACATGAAATGGGAGCAATTTCTTTTTAATCCAGCAGCTGTGTACTAGAAGAAGGCAGTATTGAATGTCCCTTGATCAGGATAGTATTTCTGTTCAGTGTATTAATTTATGTGTAACTCAAATAGTCTTGAAGCAATTTTTCTTGGCATTGGATTTTTTTTTTCTGCTCCTTGTAAAAGATTAAAAGTGGAGAAACGTGCAACAGTTGCTATTCAACTGTATGTTGTGTGAAGGTGGTTGTGATTTCTAATACAGTTGGCCAGGTCATTAAACTCTGGGCCTAAATTCTCAAGGACTTTATGAAGCGAGTAGTTCTCAGAAATGTCGAGGTAACCCAGATCTGCAGGACTATAGGGTTCCCCCTCCTCTGCATAGGTTTGAGGTTCATAATCAAGCAGCTCAGCCATTGGTTCCTGTAAAGAAGAGATCCTCTGTGGAGAGAGAGAGGGAGGGGGGGGGAAGGGAAGTTGTAAGGGCTAATTCATGTTCAAGTTTTGGAGCGTTTTGTGATACTAACCCTCTGAAGGAGAAGTAGTATTTCATCAGACTGGTAGCTGCTCGCAGCGTTGCATTCTTCAGTCTTTAAAAAGTGAAAAGTTTATTTTAATGAGGTGACCCAGACATTTTACATTTGGTATTCTAAGAGGTGGTGAAGTTTATATCTTGGATGGAATCTGTCTTGGCATCCTAATTTCAGTCAAATTGGTTTGTCCTGGAAGCACAAGTTGATGCCTAGTCTTTAAACCAAATCCAACTCCCATCACTGGATAAACCTTTAAACTGTTGCAGTGTTTGAATTGTGTGATTTATACAGGAACTGTAGGTTGGCGTTGGTGACTGAAACATTTAAACAGAATATTGTAGCCAGCATAGCACCAACTTAAATCACTTTTGTTGACTTTCTTCCATTTTTCTTTCACATGAAAATCAAAGGTGGCTTGATCCCCTTAATGTAATTTTCCATATAAATTGTCATTTTCTGCACATAATCTGATTTTGGTGATCTGATGAAATTGGGAAACTTATGAAACTAGATACAGATTGTGCTTGTCAAATTGCCCTCCTGCCTAAATCTGATGTGGTCAAACTTGGTTTTCAAACTAATTCTGTGCAGGAAATGCTTGAAAGGAACTTTAACTGAGACTATACAATACATGCAAAGTATCTGCATGTACTGCAGTAAACATTAAATTTCTTAGACTTTCTGTGAATGATTTCTGGTGCCTTTGCACAATATATTTTTCAGATTTCTCTGATATTCTCTCGAGTCCTAAAGTTGCCAGTTGCTACAGTCTTCAAACAAATTGAGGTATTTCTCAAACTTATTTTGCCAAAACTGTATTTGTCCAGGTGTGAGTTGATTAGCCAATCAAACCCAATTAGAAAAATTTGATTGGCTAAATGAGAATAATTCTTTTAAGTTGTGATATGCTATTTCTAATTGGGAACCCATTTTTATAGGTTGAGACTATTTAGATTCGAGTTTGTTTTTCACCAAGAGAACTTTCTTGGTGAAAAAGGAACACGAATCTAAATCTGCCAGGGATATGAATAATTTTGGGTGTAACAGTTATGCTCTCTACAAAAAATCAGGATCGGTTTGAATTTTAGTACAATAAAGCTGAAAATAAATATGTAAACACCTAATTCAAACATTGACAATGCACTAAGGTTCATAAAATAGCATTCATGTAAACTCCGTCACTGCTGGCTTCAGCCTCTGAAAACCATTCTGGATCTATGCATCTGTTTAGAGTTGTCTACTAAGTGAATATTAATTTTAACCTAGAAAGAGAATCTCACGATCTCACTTTTGAAAGTCCAAAACTACAAGTAGCAGGTGTTTATCAGGAAGATGTAGCCGTTGGCCGAGAAGTCCAGATGTGTAGATGCGAGGGGAGAAAACTGAATGTTCAAATTGAATCTGAAGATCATATGGTGCAGATTACCTTGTTCAAGTGTTTAAATGTCCTGAAGCTGTGTCCTCTACCCTGTGGAAGTGAGAGACAAACATCAAACTTTCTAGACTGACTTGTAAAAAAAACTGTAATTTACTCTCTACCTACTTTCCAAATGTCTTGTGTAAATTCATCTGAAACCCTCACGTTTTCAGATTGCTCATGTAGTGAAAATTCCCCTAACTTTGCAAGAAATAAACAGTTGATGAGATTTGTACAAAAATAAGTCACATTTTTGAGTGTTTAAAACATTTAATCAAATATTAAAAAAATAGAAGCAACATCGTTAAGTACAAACACTTCTTACTTTCACAACAGTCAAAATCCCATCATTAGTCTCTTCGTTTGTCTCCATCTTGAAGTGTCCTCCCTTGTCTCCTTGAATGGTGTATTTGGCTCTCCAGGCTTTGCTATGTGTCTTGTCTTTGTCCATCACATGGAGGCGCAGAGGAGAGACTCCGACCTCGTTTTCCTTCACTTTGCCTGAGCCCTGTTGTTTAAATTCAATGTAAAGGTAAACATTCAGAGGTAAATAGGAGTGTCTCAAGTTAACCAACTAAACGTGTTAGCCTTAAAGTTACAGTCAGGAGCACATAAAGCACATCACACATACTGACTTGGAATTTATCTGACTCAAGTGCTAAGGTATCTAAACAGTTGAGATTTGTACAAAAATGAGTCACATTTTTGAGTGTTTCTCATGTGTAACCTTAATATCACTCCCTGCTGCTTCAGCGTTTGAAGTTACTAGGCTTCCGTTGTAAGGGCAAATTGAGGTATTTCTCAAACTTATTTTGCCGAAATTGCTTTTAGTGCATTTGTCCTGGTGTGAGTTGGACGTCTGTTAGGACGTCCTGCCCAGCATGGAGTTAAGTGCTGAATGTACATGTGCTTTGTGCTTTTGTTGAAAGTTGCTGGTAACTTACGTGCCATTGGCGTCAGTGGCTGATTGTTTTATGTTGAATTGGTCGTATTGTCTAACATCTAACCATTACATTTGAGCATAAAACTATTCATACCCCTGGAAGATTTGAATTTAACGTATTTTAATTTTACAATAAGTGAACTGGAAGAGAACCATCTCAAGTGGCTGAGCCACAGCATTTATTTGAATCCAGAGATTGAACTAAGCATTAGGGTGATGGCAAGGAGGCCGTCCAAAATCTAAGACATGGAGCTCATCACTAGACAAATTTTAAGAAACAATATCCATAAAAATGCAAAGGCTGGTTAACGATTAGAAGGGTTTGATTGACTAAATGCGAATAATTGTTTTAAGTTGTGATATGCTATTCCTAATTAGAGTTTGAGACTTGTACCAACAAGAAAGTTCTCTCTTAGTGAAAGAGGAACTTGAATCTAAATCTGCCAGGGATATGAATAATTTTGGGTTTAACAATTATGCTCTCTACAAAAAAATCAGGATCTCAGTTTGAATTTTAGGACAATAAAGCTGAAAATAAATATGCAAACGCCTAAAACAAACATTGACAATGTGCTAAGGTTCATAAAATAGTGTTCACTGCTCCCTGTCACTGCTGGCTTCAGCCTCTGAAAACCATTCTGGATCTATGTATCTATGTTACTTTAAAGAGAGAGTCGTCTACTATAAGTGAGATATTTAATTTTAACCTAGAAAGAGAATCTCACAATCTCACTTTTGAAAGTCCAAAACTACAAGTAGCAGGCCGAGAAGTCCAGATGTGTAGATGCGAGGGGAGAAAACTGAATGTTCAAATTGAATCTGAAGATCATATGGTGCAGATTACCTTGTTCAAGTGTTTATTCGTACTGTATCTCCATGAGTTGTTACTGACGAAGCTGTCTCCTCTACCCTGTGGAAGTGAGAGACAAACATCAAACTTTCTAGACTGACTTGTAAAAAAGATGTAATTTACTCTCTACCTACTTTCTGAAATAGGTAGGAATAGGAAACAATTAATGAGATTTGTACTAAAATAAGTCACATTTTTGAGTGTTTCTCGTGTGTAACCTTAATATCACTCCCTGGTGCTTCTTCGTTTGAACTCATTAGGTATCCATTAACATCATAGGTTTCGCCTAAGGGCATGGGGCTAAACACTGGTTTGCAGGAGATGGTAATTAGAGCCAACACCGCCACTGCAAAAAAAAAAGTAATTTTACAGGAGTTGACACATTTCCAGGATGGTCTAAAGATAAATGCTTTCATTTCTTACGCAAGAATAAAGTTATTGCAAGCAGCAGTGCAACGGCTACAGCACCAGAGCTGCTAATCGTCAAGTTCAGATTGCGGCAGTGGTGCTCCAAGCAGGAGCACACGTTGACGTTCAGCTTGTAAATGCCATACGTCCCCTGCAGGTCTGACACCTTCACTCGAAGAGTGTAAAGACCAACAGCCACACTAGAATGCCTCACCAGGCCTGCTGTGAAACCTACAAGAACAAAAGCAAAGCTTGTTGAGGTGCTTGGATTGTGTCGCTGTGTTGAGATTTTTCTACGTTTTATCTCAGTTTTACCGTAAAATGGATCCAGTTTCCATTGTCCTTTGACGTCCCCAAGCAGCTCAAATTTGAAAGGCCCTCCATACGGAGAAGCGTCTAGATCAGTGGCTGAGATGTTGGTAGAAATTTTGTTGTCGGACATGCAGACAACCACATGGTTCACCTTCAGTTCTGGTACGTTGTCATTCACATCAATAACATGGATCTGCAGTGTAGCTGTGCCTGTCATGGGTGGCTCACCTGTTAAAAGTAGAAAATTGTGCTTTCACAATGGAGATTTTTAACGCTATGAGGATTATAGAAATTGTGATTACCTTTATCCACTGCATGCAGTATTACGGTGTAAACGCCGTTGACAACATGGTCAGATTCCCTGTCCACCATCTTTCTGGTAGTGATGTTTCCAGTTTGGGGATCAATATTCATCCAGCCTCCTGGATCATGTCCCACTTTGTAGCTGTTGACAAACGCAACTCACTTTAACGTAAAAAGATGCTAAATTGAAATTCAAAATGCAAATGTTCTGAACAATCCGAATTCGTGAACAGTTGTGGTCCTGACATAAATGACGGCCCGTCGATTGCTTCCCAGTGCACCCACCACACTACCATTGCCTCCCTCCCAGTGACGGTCAGTGCTCTGCATGCCCGCGTTCATGAATGTACGTCACATTCTTCACAACTTTGAGCTGAACGATGGTGTTTTTGAACTTGAAGCTAAGGTTTATACTGGTGTTTTTAAGGACATGTTTATACACCATATTCCTTCGAAGGGGATTTCTGAGTGACTGTTGAGCAAGGGGCTGGCTGGCAAATTGTCCATTCTGGAAAGGTTCGCAGTGATTGTTGGCCTTCCTTGGTCTAATGGGAGGCAGAGAAGAAGCCAAATCTACAATGCAACTTTCCTCTGAAGCTGAACGTCATAGTTCTTCAGTTTTCCACATCTCTCTCTCTCTCCCTTGGTTTTGTTTTACAAATTTTCATATTGTTCAAAGCACTCTAAACTCTATAACCTCAAAGCAGTTGGCCATTGCTCCCCATATTTACAAAAAGAGACACCTTACATGAAGTCGCTTGAAGCAGTGGCATCTCGATCCACAGCGGTCACTTTTTCCACCCAGGTTCCGATTGGCGCATCCTCCTTCAGGTTGGCCTCTTTGACGGTCACGACGAAGTTTGGGGGGTCGTTCACATCCTCTACCTCGATGACAACTGTTGTGGTGTCAGGCTGAACCCTCTTGCCACCGATTTGCTCATCAGTGAAATCAACATCCCAGGGGCCACGGGACAGCTGCCTTTTCACTTTGCAGGAGAAGTACGGCGCCTCATTTGTGACCGATATCTTCAGGTTTTTCATTGCTCCGTCTTCAAAGTCTAATGGCTGAAAAAAAATCTCTTTTTAGTTGAATTGTAATTTAAAAAAACATTTAATCAAATATTAAAAAAATAGAAGCAACATCGTTTAGTACAAACACTTCTTACTTTCACAACAGTCAAAATCCCATCATTAGTCTCTTCGTTTGTCTCCATCTTGAAGTATCCTCCCTTGTCTCCTTGAATGGTGTATTTGGCTCTCCAGGCTTTGCTATGCGTCTTGTCTTTGTCCAGCACATGGAGGCGCAGAGGAGAGACTCCGACCTCGTTTTCCTTCACTTTGCCTGAGCCCTGTTGTTTAAATTCAATGTAAAGGTAAACATTCAGAGGTAAATAGGAGTGTCTCAAGTTAACCAACTAAACGTGTTAGCCTTAAAGTTACAGTCAGGAGCACATAAAGCACATCACACATACTGACTTGGAATTTATCTGACTCAAGTGCTAAGGTATCTAAACTATGTGTGTTTGATGTTTTAAAAAGGTGTGCAGGTATAGGGGTGCAGTGCTGGTCATGTTCATTCGAAAAATAGTTTTCCCTAAACCTTCTTTCTTTCTTTTTAGGATTAGGGTTGGAGTGTTTGTTGCTGAAAAGCTCCGTCTAAATCCACACCACTGTTCCCTTTCTTTCCCTGCATGTTGGCATATCAAAAACATTTCCTGCATAGGTGTACATGTGAGGACGTCAGCGGTGGGTCTAGAAAATTACACATGTATCGACAAAGAAATGGCAACAGGTCTGGACGTGGCACAGGCCAAATAACGTATGCAACAGCTTTAAATGTATCGGAAGGTAAAGTATAGATGTGTCACTTCTTGAAGCAAAAGTCTGATGTTCAATAATGTAACAGAAATATTAGCTTGGTGTGACCAAACCGCAGGACTTCAGTTAAAGTCCCTGTAACGTTTAGCAGACTTGATGTGCTTTCTTTGGTGTTTATAGGACAGAAAAAAAAATGGTATCACTACCAGACCACCAGTTTGCATGTGGATAGCATCAATAATAGTTGTCATAGAGATCAGTGCCCGCCAAATGACACTCTTTGCTTTATTTAGTTTTGGACATCCTTTTTATTATTATTATTCTTTTAAGTCCTCATTGTGTGGAGAAAACATAAACAAGATTCCTTATCCAACCTAACGGCAGACAGCAACAGGCCTCTTTGTCCAGTGCAGATTTATTTCCGAAACATGAAGTTATGGATTTCTATGAGTCAATTGCATATATTGGAAACATATTAATACAAGTTTATACAACAACACTGAGTTGGTTAGAAATGTATTTGTGGTTTCTTATTGTGGATTAAACTGAATTGAATTAACTGTAGGCAAATTTAAACTCTGGTTATTCTAAGAATTTTAATTGTGAGATTATCCCAATGTAACAAAATGTTTCAGCGTTTCACACGTCTGTCTCTGCGGTCTCAGTACATGTCACTGGCTTTGAAACATCTCTTGCCATTCTGCTCGATTCTCATCTCCCTTTATGCGCCGTCTGATTTCTCCCATTGAGCTGGATATCTCTGGTAGAATTTAAACAAGTCCAATAGTCGACAGAAGGTTATGAACAATGACGTTAATTTTCTGCACTGTTGTAGTCTGCTTGTAGTTTTAGCAATGGCTGTGGAGGAAATGAACAAAACTGTTCAGTCTATGTTGGCTATGTCTGTAACACTGAATTAACATTAGCAGCCATCTTGCGTGGCTTGGCACTCTTCAAAGTCAACAACTGGGTAAAACTGAAAACTTAACAGAGTCCACTCCACGCCTCCAGCAAGCAGTTGTTTTTCAACAGCAAAGCGTAGCTGGTTTTAACAACATCATCTCCAAAATGAAACCCAAAGTAGTTATAAAACCAGTAGGAGTAAGAGAAGTCTTTATGAAAACACTGTTGGCTTCCAAACGTTTGTTTAAACAAGGTTGAAAGCCCATGATTGTCTGAAGGAAGATCAGTCTCAAACCCACGCAGGTTTGATGAAGGAAAAGGTGACCATGACGTGAGCCTGGTTGCCTACCGTTTGACCAATGATGACTGGAAGGTGGTCATTACTGTCCGCCACTTTGATGACAACTGTGGTTGAACTGGACAGCTGGATGACCTCACCATGGTCAATAGCCTCTATCACCAACCTGTGCTCTCTGGCCACCTATGGTGTAAGAAGAGACAGCCTCGTTAGTGTAAAGGGTGTGGAGGAAAAAAAAAGGTAGTTTTCTCTGGAATTCTGCGCTCCTCCCTCAGACATAGATCAAGAGTGGTGCAGCAGATAAAGGTTTTCCTTCCAGCTAATTTTCATTCTTCTTTCATAACACTTTTTTAAACATACTTTCTGTATTGTCAGACAGTACTCGGAGTGAGCACACCCTCAATGCTTGGATACACACCATATGTTGTGAAATTTTTTCTTGTCAGGTGCGATGTAGGCGAACTGGAAATAGCTGTGCTATTGTTTACCTTTCAATGCAACTATTCCTGATCTGTTTAGAAAAAGGGAGTGTCTTGCCTCATAATCAAAACAGCCTTTAAACGACAGCCCTCCAGTTTCTTTGAGGACAAATTCGATGTTTGAAGACTCTGGGGAAACTGATTTGATGGCGTAGTGGAAAGTTGAGTTGCGGGTATTTGGTTTATCTCTGTCACTGGCAAATACGGTGAGGAGATGGGAGCCTGCAGAGGATCAATGATTTAACAAAAAAAGGTTTACAACAGAGTAAAACACAAAAAACAGGAGACCTGCTGAACCGTTGTACCTTGATAAAGAGCCTCTTCAACTGTGACGTTATACAGATCGACATCGAAGAGTGGCGGGTTGTCATTGATGTCCCGAACTGTAATCTCAATTCCTAGTCGAGTGTCAATAGACTGGTCCTCCTGCTTCTTGGCTTCAAAACTTAGCTACACATCCACAGAGAAGCAAAGTTACCAAGTAAACAAAAGACTGAATAAAATGCTGATTCTGTCCACCAACTAGATGCAGATATTTCTAAGTCAAGACCACAGTTAAACCAAGCAGTTTTGCCCGTACAAATCAATTTGTTTATCCAAGTTAGTTAATTAGAAGGAAAGTTTTCAAAGCTTCCAAAATAGTCAAAAAAGCTTAACTTCAAACTTGGCAAATTTATTATTTTGGCTATATTATTGTTTGAAAGAGAATCAATTTTTGCTTAGTGCAAAAATATTATCAAAACTGAAGACATCTTTCCAGATATGTACTGTAGGGCAAAACTAATCAATGCATTTCTATGCCTTCATACTATTTGTAGTATGTAGGTGTGGTCCTGTAGGATCCATACATGTTTGGTTAATTGGACTTTCTCATCCAAAAGTGCAAAAAAAAAAAAAGAAAAAACAATGCACAATTTCATTTTAAAAATTGACAAAAACAAATAACTTCAAGCTATGTTATTTCAGCTAAATGGTTAAGTAAAAAAGAAAATTGTTTTGCATTTCATATTAAAATTTATCCATTGCTTTTCGCTATGTGCAGGATATGTTCTGAGATCCCATTTAAGTCTAACAAAAACAAAAACACATTTATTCTACAAAATATATAGCAGATCGGTGTAAGTGAGAAACTGAAAAGTTCATGGGTCACGACCCCTGAGGTGCAAATTCTGACGCCTGCTGAAATGCAGAAGATGTTGGCGGTCCGAGATGTTTTGTGTAAGGTTTGTAAAAGACGAACCTTTAGCACTTGGTACTCCTCGAAGTCCACCGGCTTGTAGACAACAATCTTGCCCGTCGACTCTTCGATTCTGAGGACTCCCTTCGGGTCCTGGTCCACTCCTTGGCCTTTCAAGTCGAAGAATACTTGATATTTGCGGTCGACAGCCACCTGCAACACGACTTTTGTTTTTACAATCTGCTTTTACGAGAATGAACATTTCCTTCACACCTGATTAAATTATACAGAAAGATAAGTCATTCAGTTTAAAGCATATCTCTGTATTTGCAGTGAAAACAGCTGAATTGCAGTGTTGGTAGATCCGGTGTTTTCAAGAGGAGGATCCCCGATGCGTTTGCGTCTTGTTTTTTCACACGAAGAAAGACGAGTTTTCTGAGACTTCTTTACCTGGCTCAACTCGTAAGGGAAGGGCCCCGGGTTCCCTTCTTCTATCTCGTAGGAGTCGATGATCCAGTCTCTCTTCTGGCGGCTCTGCGCCGCTGTGCATGACGGACTTGGCAGCAAAACCATCTGAAAGATAAAGAGCCAACCAAACCTGAAGGGCAATGAAAGCTGGCGTCTACACAACTATTTTTGCTCAGCTACACACTTTCTGTCAAGTGAAAAACCAAAAGGCTGACTGGAAATGTTTTCTCTGAGAAGATTGAAGTTTGTTTGTTTTTTCAGTTAAACGTAACCAGAAACAAAAAGAAAATAGCTTAGCAAAATGTAAAATGTCTAAGTTTTTTTTTTAAAAAAAGAAAACAAGATTCAAACTTAAATCAGAATCCCAAGATAAATTTAGGTAAAGCAGAACCTCTGGAGTTAAACCTGACATCTTTAATACAGGTGATACATACCAGCAGGGTAAAGAGAAGCATGATGCTTGTTCAGTGCCTGCAGCACAGAGTATGTGTGTGTGTTGACAAAAACCCTGGACTCCAGCCTTCACACACACCCGCATAAATGTCACAATCAGTTACAGCCGTCTCTGCCTTTTCCAGCTTAGGCAATTTTTTTTAAAATTATGACTTTAAAGACGTCATGGGGGAGGGGATCTGCTCCTATTACTGAGCAGACGATCAGGTTTCAGGCACAAAATATGTGTGGCATCGTGCCAAATTATTTGCAGCGTTTTGTTTTGCATGATGACGTTGATGGAAAAAACTCACAGCTGCAAAACGTAAATTGATGTGCACATCTTTAAGGAAGTAAAAATCAGACAGAAGAGGGACATGTTCTTCCTGTTCCCTTTGTTCTGTCAGGTTGCTTAACAAGATATTTGCATATTTGGGGCAGACAGAGTCCTGTCAGGTTAAATTACAAAAATGTGGAGCTCTGGTAATATGTTTCAAAATCCAGAAATGCTGTCTTTGACACTACACACCGTAAAAAAAAAAAAAAAAAAAAAAAATTAAAATAAAAAGGGCACTTTTAAGAGGAGAAAGAGCAGGTGCTCTACCACCACCAAGTTTCTATCAGTGCACGTCCCTGGGGATGAACATGCAGTAATATTTTGATTTAAACTTGTTTCTATAAAAAAATATTAGTCATGTATTATCCTCAGTTAGGAACTACATTAAACCCCCTAAATTGTATGAAGCTTGTAGATTTATTATGACAAAATTTACCTTCAGCTGTAAAAATGCTGTATATACAAAATATGACTTAAGAGAAATTTGACTTAATTTAATGCCCTGAAATGGGGCCTCTGTGTCTTTAAAAATCTGAATCTCCGCCTTCAGAAAGTCATCACAACATGGCTCCTCCATTAACCTTTTAATGTCTTCACCANGCACTGAGAAGTAGCTCATATAATGATCTCAGCTGATGTGCAGTTCCACCAGGTGTTTGCTAATTGCTGCTGGCTAGTCTGAAGGAGCTGAGTGGGGAGTTGCAGGGGGAGGGCTGGAAACTACAGCTCTGAGGAGGAGTTGCGGCCTCAAAGGCGGAGCTAGGTCCACCCAGGCATTTTAGCTGAATGGTTGCCACAGGAAATTAAACAATTTCTCAAACATGAAAGAATCATAGCAACACTCCAGCTCTGTTTTTTGCATGAATTAATAACATTATAATATGATGTAAAACTTAAAAAAGTTGATTTTACATAATACTGCCCTTTTTAAATGAACACATTTTCAGTGCCTCAAATTACTCTTAAGCCTATGTTATCTCTTCTTTGTCAGTGTGGATACATGCTGACATGATGGCCTCCAGTAAGCTCTTTTGTGGGAAAAGCCTTTTTGAAGTCTGATTGTAGCGCTTTGCGAGTTTTGCCTGAAGCGCATACTTTTAATTTCAGTCTGAAGCTGAGCACATTCTCATATTCATCATTCACAGAGTGTTAAAACACCCCAGAAGAACCAGTTCTATTACCGTCTTCCTTTATTTTCAGTACCACACACAAGTTGTAAAATCTCAGTGCTTTTTCTAAATGGAATAAAATAATAAAAAAAAATTATAGAATTTCTGTCATCTCTTGTTTTAGAGTTTTATTAATACTGTACAAAAATCATTAGTTTTCCACACTGAAATGACAAGAAGGAAGACCAGTCTAACCAGAATCGGCATATTTACACCTCGTAGCCCGCGCTAGAAAGTACATATCGATTAGCGGGTTACCATGGAAACCTACTCATTTAAAAAGTATTTCCTCAAACAACGTCCTCCTTTAGTTGGTGCGTCCTCCGTTAAAAATCTCCGCGTTATTTCGTACGGGACGCTTCTCCCACACTCCGAACTCTCTGCTCTCCGTCCTCCGGCGACACGCCTCTGTTCACCGCTTCGCCGCTCGGCGTCTCTTCGTTGTCCGACCCGACCAGAGGAGTGTCTCCTCCGTTGACGTTGGCGGTCTGGCTGTCCGAGGAGCAGTCCGAAGACGTGGAGGACATGCGGGACTTGCCGTCCAGACTCTCCAGGACGTGGCGGAACAGCCCGTTCCTGATGGCCTCCTCGTCGCTGCTGTGGCCTGCTAAGGTTTGGAGGTAGAAAGCACAATGTTACTCGTGGTTCAAAGTCGCTTATTATTGTTTTGTAGGATGAACACTCTAAAAATAATAATACGGCTATATGGGCATATTATAAAACTTTTGAGTCTAACTTCGACTTTTTAAGAACTAGATTTTGAACTTACTGCAGTAAGTCATGTCAACCTTTTTATTAATTTTGTCCCATCGGTTTACTAAAGTAGGGATTTTAGGTCTGCACTTCTAAACTGAAAGATAAAAATGGCGGGAGTGGAAACCATTTCCATTTCCCAGGGTGCTTAGCGGTATGTTGTGTCCTGCGTTGCACCACTGGTGAGATGGAAATGTGTTCCAGGCCCCTTATATGGAAGAGTACTAGAGCCACTAAAATGTAAAAAAAAAAAATTTGACTTCATTTTCAGAATTTTGACAATTTCACAAAATTCTGATTCATCTCAGAATTCTGACTTCTTTTTTTAATCGGAGTTCTGGCTTCAATCTTCTCAAAAAAATGTCTGAATTCAGAGATTAAAATCTTTTATTTTTAGTGCTGATTGTGGCAAATGTTAAATACAACTGACAGAAATGACTGAGGATAATGTCTTCAAATGCTGCTTAAGTCCAGCTCAAAATAATACAGTGACCCAACAAATCTTTTGCTTAACTACTTTAATAGAGATGGTAGAAATACATGTAATTTCCTGTAGCGACAATGTAAATTTTTGTTCTATTCGGTGAGATATTGATTACTAAACAATGTCAAATGTAGTAAATTAAGTAATAAAAAACAGTTGCTAAAACACATTTTTCAGTAGGTAATTGGTCAATTTGAAGTTAAAGCCTATAAATGTTTTGAATTTTATTTATTTATGCCCTTTAATACTTTCAACTCATCTTTTCAATCTGGTTCAGATAATACTTAGTTAATCTACTCAGTTGATGGCGTGGTTTAAATGGTTGAATCTGATGTAATTAAAAACAAAGCTTATACATTCAAATAAACTCAATGTCTTGTAAAAATGTTACTACATTTTGCTAAATTTAATTAGCATATCATTTTTCAGTGTGCATTATGATCTAGTTCCAATAGTTTCAATACCCGGCAGCGGCGAGGACAGCACCGCTTCCTCCCCCACGGAGCTGAAGAACACATCCACCGGGTCTGGGTCAGAGAGGTCGATGAGCTCCATCTGGTCCAGGAGATCCACGTTCACCTCCATGGAGGAGATGCTGCCGATGGGCGCTGGAAAATCCGAAGAAAGATAACAAAAAACAATTAGAACGTCTTTATTCATGGATGCAGAAGCCTGTTACCGAACGTCCAGCTTACGTCTCCTGTAGTCCCTGATGCACAGGTGTGCCGAGGACAGGTAGACGTCCACTTCGTGCTGGAAGACCTCCTCGAAGAAGCGTTGTCGCTCCCTAAGCTTGAGCTGCTGCGCTGACTCCATGTCTGGAAGCCTCTGGGCATGCTCTGTCTCTGCTGGGAATCATAGGATGCAGCAGGACAGGAAGTCAGACGTTGCTGCAGCACATTTCCTATTTACAGGTTTAATGTCAACAGGAGTGATGTGACTAACTGCCCAGGGCAGCAATCCACTAGGGAGCGGCACGGAAACAAAAAACAAAAAAAAGATTCTGCAAATTACACTCCAATGTGTTATCTGGTACTCTACTGTCATCTCTC
>NW_015113188.1:486100-520358 GCF_001443285.1 Poecilia latipinna | reverse complement strand
CTTAAGTAAATTTTTTGAGTACTTTCTCCACCACTGTCTCTCGGTAATAGACAATGTGAGTCAGAAAATAACTACTGTTCACCGCAGCCGGCTAACGACGCTCAAGTTGGCACACGACTCAAGGACAAACAATCTGGAATCACTTCTGCCAAATCCGAACTGGATTATTCTTTATTAACAAAGACTCTTAAAAACACTTTGAGATTACTGAGACAATTATTCTATTCCTGGAAACACAAAACATTTGCATTTTTCAAAGTTGTTTTGGCATCGGGACAGTGTTTGTCACGTGTCTTAATACTTTAATATATGAACAGATTGCATGGGCATCAGAAAATAGTCACCTTCAGAAAATAAGTCATTTTACATAAATGAGGGGCAGAGGGCTTACCTAAACTCTTTCCAAAATCATTTTAGGCCATTATTTTAGGAAGATGACAAATTATAGTCTGCTCTTAGTGTGTGTAAAGTTCATGAGAGGTTCCTGATTGTCTTCTAATGACTCACTGTCAACAGACTTCTCTGCTTGTTCAGTACATCCTTGTGTCTTGACTCCCAACCAGAGCATTGCTGAAAACATATTTCAAAGCGCTGTGCAGCCCAGCACGCCAGAAGAGGGCGACATTGAGCTGTAGCCTAGAAAGCTTCATATCCCTTCGTTCAGTTTCTGTAGACAGTAAGCAGTAAATATGACAATGCCAGGCATAAAATGATGCGCATGTTGGCAGTTTTATTTTTCTGTTACTTTGTAAGCATACATCTGTGAAGATACAGAGTTTTTAAGTCCCCTCTATTCATCATTTGTATGAAAATGCAAGCTTTACTGAGCGCATCAGTGGAAATTAAAGACAGCCGCACTTTGCTCACCCACACATTTTCAGTCTTGCTCTTAAGATTCACAGGGCGAACTGTGAGTCCTCTCGCTAAGTTAATCCTGTTTGAGGAACCATGTGATGCCATTTTCCTCCTCATCAGCATCACTATAACCCGAACTGCAGTTTCAAGTGGAGACCAGGCTGAAGAGAACCCCAGAAAAAACTGTGGTTCTCTCTTTTTATATTACTAATCTTAAATTTAAATAAAGACAGGTAGATATATCTACTATATATATTGAAGTATAGTTCGACAGGAAACTTGAACTGAAATGTATGAATCAGTGGATTTACTGGCCACTGCTATCATCAGATGAGTCTCTGAGATCCGAGCAGCGATTCCGAACAGGGATTGAACTAATTGGATCAGCTGTCTGATTCATGTCTAAACTGGGAGTAAAGTCAAGCTTATCTAGTCAGCGTATAGGGCCCAGTGATCTAAAAAAAAATGCACCAGCGAGTGCAATTTAGAAAGGATGAGTCATTGCTTGTGTCAATTTGAGGACGCTTGTGATCGCAGGTTTTCTGTGCTACTTTATTAAGCTAAACTAGCACAGAAAGTGCTGAAAAAAGGTCCTTCTCTGGATGTGCAAAGGCAGCAAAGCTGATCTAAAAGAGCAACAGGTTGGCTTGTCTGGTGTGCTGCATCAGCACAGCGCTCCCCATGAGTCACGGCCAGGCGCATATCTGCGACGGCGACATGACAGGAGCCTGTCACCGCAGCTCCAGTCTGAGCTGACAGCTTGTTGACGGAGACCGCGATGAGAAACAGAGCTTCACAAGGAGGACTGGGGACATTTTAAAAACCCCTAGGTCATTGGAAACAACAATAAGCTGAACCTGCTTTCTGCTTGTTTACATTCATAATAAGGAAATCAATTTCTGCTCACTGCGTAGTACGGATGTGCGACACTGGGATTTTTGTATCGATACGATCGGAAGTAAATACAGGGCTAGTATCGCAGATACTGATACCGATACTTCAAAAAAATCATTATTCAATAATTTGGTGATTTGACTTCAGTTACTTGATTATAAGTGTTATGAGAAGTGTTTACTAACTACAATAGAAGATAATTTAGCAGTATAGAAATAACTTAATTCCCTTATTACCTTCTACTACGCATTTACTATAACTGAGTCTATAACTAATCTGCCAAAATAAAAATACTTTTTTCTCTTTAATAGTCGATATTCAGCCATATTCATAGTTCAGATGTACATCTTTACATAAATGTGTACTTTGAAGTTCCAGTAAGATATTTTTTTCAGCTGCCTGGTTAGGTAATAAACTGTGCTTATGGGGAATTCAACCAATTGTATTTGACATTAAGCAAGACTTAAGTTCTTTCCCTTAAAAATTAAAGTTAAGATGTTCACTTTGTATGTTGATTCTTTTAAAATGATTTTAATAAATATGTATCCTGATATTTATGCTGAGAAAACATAACTTTATTTTAGGAAGCTTAACTCTCGACAGATTAAAAATATGTTTTGGGAAGGTTTTTGAGAGAATCTTGAGATTAAAATAAAACTTAAAATTGCTCATCAGTGATACATATTTTAATGCATACAGTCAAATTTGTAATCTGTGAGAACTTGCCGAAGGCGCAGTGTCAGAAAGAGCAGGAGTTTCACAAAGAGACAGTTTCTTAAATTTTTTTTGTAATGTTTGATATATACAGCAAGTAAAGTTACCATAACTACTTGATTGTGCTGTAAAATGATACCATGTCCCTGTAAAATGCATAAAATCGCCCCTTACAGAGAGGGACATTTATAATTGTTACACAATCACAAATCCAGTTTTCCTCAGAGCTGTAACGGGAGGCGAGGGCAGCAGCGTTGACAAAGCGATATGTCTGACACAACAAGAAGCGGCCTGCTTGACGTGTGACTCTAAATGTTTGCTGCATCCAGCTGGGAGCAGCGTGCCGGAGAGAAAACACAGGGTTTCGTTTTGGAAAGCAGCTAACCTGAGCTGGATTAAATTGATTCCCTTTAAGGCTGCAGGTTTAAATATAGCTGCTGCTTATCCTGAAGTGTTTTCTCACCCAGTTAAACACTGATTGATCACGCCATTGATTGTTTCCACTGAAAGCCTGATGCCCCTGGGCAGCTAAAGGTTAGCTACAGACGTATATCCTCACATTGATTTTGCTTCCTCATCCAAGAGTTAGTCTTTTGGCCACCGGCGACCCCGGTGACCTCTGAGTAGCCCAGGAACTCGCGTGGTAAAATCTTCAGTCAAAAAAAAAAAAAAAAAAGCGATGAGATTACGCATCTATTGTACATCAGTTCCACACAACAACGAAGTCATTAGTTTCATGGTGAAAGGAAGGAAGAATGTGAAAGATTTCATTCACTCAGTCTTTTCTGGCTCTTTTTTCCCCCCTTGTCTTTCCTTCCTCTCTCTCACCCTGGGACTTGAGAAGCAGAGGTCCATAAGACCAGCTGGACACGCAGAATGACTGGAACAGACAGAAAAGTGTTTGCTACAGACGGAGGAGGCCGGATGTGTTTGCATGCCACCCCGTCTCCCGGCATAAAGACAAGCCCAGATCTTCAGCTCAGGCAGCAGGCAAATAAAGGCCCCTTTCAAGGCAAACACAAAGGCAGAGATGCAGCTGAATGGGCCTGACTGCTCTCCTTAAAGATAACGCAAGTTCCTAGAGTGAGTAATTTGGACAGATTAAAAAAAAAAATAAAAATCACAAAAATTCCAGACAGAGTGACCAGATAAAAGTAGAGAACCTGGCAAACCTGATGCTGTGCTTCCAATGCGCAAATTGGACTCACAAAAATACATTTCCTTAATGGAAACACATGTTATTTAGAAAAAGCAAGTTTTTCGATAAAAACGCTTTTGCTTTTGGACTAGGTGGTTATTCGGCTGTATCAAAATTACTGCAATGCAATGGAAAGACTTTTTTTGCATCACACAAGTCATGTGATCAACATCTGGATGTTACTACTGGCGGAAAAATGAAGAAGACGACAGGAAGTGGTATGAGGATGACGGAGCGTTGTGTTTTTTAATGACTTATCCTGTGAACAAACTTATTCACCTGTGATTTTAATTGCGTTTCTTATTAAATGGAAAAGCCATAATTGCAAAATTTAGTTTTTTAACATTAGACAAAGTTTTGCGCAGGTTTGTAATGGAAACACAGCAATGATTTCATTAACCCTGGGATTAAAGTACACACAAGTTGACTCTTTACTTGTTTTGTGATCTCTGAATGAATTGGTTATGTTGAATTTTAATTGCTGTCAGAAACAGTCCACACTTTTCAGTACTTTACTACACTTACTATTTGTGTTAAGTCTATGGCAAAAAAAAAAATCAAAGTGAAATACATAAGCTTGTTCTAAAGGAGACATTTGAAGTCAATGGATGTGAATACTTTTGAGACGTACCATGAGTGTGCCCTTGTTGGGATTAGCATGAAGAGCCTGAATTATACTATCGTCACATTTTCACAAAAACTGTGTCATGATGAGGCTGACCACATGAAAGGGCACAGCATCTAAGAAGTAAAACCCATCATCCCTTTTTGATGCTAGATTATTTAGCGCTAAACTAAATCTCGTCATCTCCTCACGGCACAGCTTCAAGTACACGTACATAAATGAAAACGAAAAATCAGGTCACTCTTTGTGTCTTTAATGTGTGGATGTCACATGTTTCTCTCCCCCCTTGTTTTTTCTTTCTTTTTTTTTTTTTGTGAGGAGCCGCCCGCTGAGATGCCAGGTTAGAAGCGTCAGCCGCAGCAGCAAAGCATTGATCCCTGAGCTAAATGAAGGGATAGGAGGGCTCGGTGTCGCCCACAGGCTCCCATTAGGCCCATCAGTGAGCTGGAGGAAAATGTGAGCTCACATGAAGCTCCCCTGTGACGAAGAGAGGGAAGGTCAAGGCCAGAAGCAAACGCTTCTGTGGAAACATTTTCCCGTCGTTTTGTAACAACAGAAAAATGTCGGCAGAGAATTCAAACTTCTGGGAATCACTACTTTCTTCTCCACTTTGATTACAGAATAGCTTACCATACTCCAACTTTGGTTCTGTCTGAGCTGGGAAGTGGTTTTCATACCCAAGTGGATGAAGTCATCCCTGTTTAAATAGCTCTTGTGTCAGCATACACCGGCAAGACTTGACTTAAATGATGCCTATATAAAGAGCCAATTCAAAGCAGAATATTTGGACTTCTGTTATTGTTCTTGGCTCACCCAGTTCCAGTATTAAAATTTGGATTGTTACAATAAAGATAATATGAGCACTTCTGATGGTACTGGTATTGGTACATGTGTTGTCAATATGGGTGTTTTCACCTGATAGTCCGGTAAACTTGGTTCTTTTGGGGACAAAAATTGCAACACTTGTTACATTTTCAGCTAGTCCAGTTCACTTTCATACTGCACTGTGCCAAATGATTCAAACCCTTTAAAAAATCTGTTCTCCTCACCTGTGGTAGTGCTGCACGTAGAACCACTGAAGGATGCGACACTAAAACATCTGAATGAAGACCAGTGCAACTTCCTACTTCATAAAATGTGAACAAAAATGGAGTGGCGTCAGATTTTAGCGGTTGTAGGATTTCTCTTTTGTCTTTGGTTAAAGACCACAAACCATTTCTCCGACCAGCGCTAGACTCTCACATTTGTTTAGGTTGTATTTACCCAGAATGCCCTGCACCATAGTTTGATTACACATTCACATCTTCTCAATTTAACCGAATTGGGAAGAATCTAGTTTGATCTAGTTTGATCAAACTAGAGTTTGATCAAACTCTAGTTTAATCAAACTAGAGTTTGATTAAAGTGGACTAAACACCTTATAAAGAAACCACTTTGACAAGGGGGCAGCACTTAGTTTTCACCTACAGCATTTAACAAGGTTGGAGCACCCAGAGAGAGAGGGAGCATCAACAATTTCTCTAACAATCTGCAGACTGTCCAGATTCCCTTAGTTCTCCTCTATCTCCTCTCCTCTTCAGCTGGTCTTCTGTAGGATTTGGGGACTCAGATGGCCAAGGAAGACTGGATTTTACGTCTGGTGAGTTATTTGTGTGTTGACTTGGCCGTAGGTTTTGAGTCATTATCTTGTTGAAAGACACAACGATGACCCAGTTTTAGATACCACCAGGACTTTATTTACAGTGTTTTTGTATCTCAAACAGTCCTTGATGTCATGCACATCATAGGGTTGTCAGGAACGTCTAAAAGCAAAACAAAACAGGATCCCTCACCACATTTAACTTTGGGTATGAGGTGATCACTCCGAGTCTCATCTGATGAAAAGCTCATGGGTCCAGTTACGGTCCCACAGTGTTTAGGAAACTCTGGATGTTTACATTTCTGGTGGTGGGGTAGGATGGAAAAGGGTTTTAGAACTTGATGACCCAAACATGCTACTTTTTGCTCCAGTTTTCTCACTGAAGTTTTTTTTTCCACATTTACCAAAATCAAAGCCTTTACTTTCATTGTTTTTATTGTAACATGGTGTTGTAGCAAATTACTGATACAGTCCACGGCTTTTCAAAGTGTGGGGCGTGCAGAAAAAGTAACTGCAAACATTTAGCCAACATCACCAAGCCTTTGTCAGAGATTAAATGGACTGATTTTTAGTTACTAATGCTACAGTCAGTGAGGACGCAGAGTCTGGGCCAGGCAAAATAAGAATAAAAAAGATGAAAGTATGACCACAACTATTTAAAGTGGGGGTTTTTCATGAGTTGGACGTGAACATGCTCCACTGTAATAGAGTTGTCTGCAAAGTACTGGGAATGTCTTTTTCCACAACCCTAAATAAACAGTGGCCAAACAGAGGGTAGTTCATACTTTTAGCACTGCAAAGCACTTTGAAGACCCCTGACATAGTCCAAAGCTTTTTACAGCTGTTATTTTTCAGTCTCTTACATTTCTAGAGACCATAAACGGATGAGTGAATGATCTTTTCTGTGACCACTTAGCCGGTCCACACTTCAGATTTTGAAACACGGAGATCTACCTGAGGTGAAACCTGGCCGTGAATGCCCTGGGCCTCCTGTCCAAAGGTGAAAAGATTCCATCACTCTTTGACCTTTGTCCTACCGCGAGATTTCAGGATACGAACGCAGGCCTGGAAGCAGTTTGAGGCCAAAATCCCTCTGCACTGCACACTTGCATCTCTTTTCCTCTCTCCTTAAAAACAAAGTGGAGCAGTCAGACTTTCACTCTCAGTTTTTTGGTTGAAACACTAAAAAAGATCCCGCTTTACAAGAATCGGGTTGCAAGGTTCGTGCATTATTAAGCTGATGCTTTGTTATATTTGCGGGTCTTTCCATGGTCATATTAGCTCAGGCTGTGTTTGCCGGGACAAAGCTGTGTCCAGCACCGTCCATCGGTGCTGACATCATCAGCGGGAGGCCTCTTCTTGGTTCCACCATGACTGACAATAGGGCCGTTTATAGGTCATTGTCCTGTCCCGCTACCCTCCACATGTCCACCAGCAGGCTGTCATGAGTTCTGATTAACACAATAGGCTTTACCAGATGATGATCCATGTTTGTTTCCTGCACTGACAAATCCTCTTAGACAGAATGGTTACTGCTGAACAGCAGAGTGACTGCATTTAGCTCCAATTGCCACTTGTTTAAAACGAAGTTCATGGTCGGTCTGTGGGGAAGAGCCAGTATGAAGTTCTCTAACTTTAATACGTTTTGGAAACAGAATCATTCAGTTGCATAGCCCTGTTGCAATAAGCAATAAATCAATTAATCACATGATATATTAAAAATAGTTTAATTATTTCCATTTGTATGATTTATAATTTTTCTCTTTTCTCTTTCTATCAAAAACTGAATTACAAAAGCCTTCAGTCTGGTTTATTGGTCTCAACTTGTCCCTTTTTTTGATGGACAATATTTCTTGTTTCTGTTGTTTTGTTTATTTATTTTGGACGTTTAAAAATGTCTTCCAGTTCCATTATTAAGTGCTCATTAGAATTTAAAGTCTACTGATCTCTGAGAATATTTTCTTGCAATATTATGCCATTTTCAGTTAAGTTACTTGAAAGTGGTCTCAAAAAGCAATATTATCGTTTATCGCAATAACTTCTGGGACAATGTATCGTCCAGCAAAATTTGTTATTGTGACAGGCCTGGTTTCTCCAAAACAGAGGAAGTGTCTGAAAAACACTATTGTGAAAAAATAGTTACTATTTCACAAGCTACAACCCAGACCTGATGACTGCAAGAACTGCAGAATTAAGAAATATTTTATATGCAGCATTGCTGAAATAATGAAGACAGCTAAGAGAGCTAGGAGGTTTAATGAAAACTATTCTACAAAAAACAGTGATGTAAAAGTTTTCACAAACTTTTTATGGTAGCAAAAATAGCTCAACAATTTGAGCCTAGTTGATTTAAGTACCTTTATCCATTCATGAAAATAATTATTTCAACATTGGACTCTGCGTATGTACTCAGGTCTTAGTTTTATCATCTTTATCCAACATCAAAATATGCCTTATTATCAGAAACATTTAAGTTTGCTTTATAAAAAAGAAAAAGTAGCAGCAGAATTTATTTGTAAGTGAGCAGGAATGTTTTCATGCCAATGTACGTATAAAAGGCTTTAACTTTTCTTAAATTCCCTCACCACCATGTTTTCATGGGTTGCATATTTTGGTGTCTGCTGTTTCTTTTTCTTGTACTTTTGAAGCAGCTCAAAGTTATTTTAACACAAACCAGGAGAATGAGAGGAATTTTCTATTTAACCAATCACAATGACTTAGACATTTTTTTCATTTTTGTTTATTTTGGAGTTGGAAGGTTTCACATTGTTATCGAAAAACACGACTTATTGGAATTTACTAAGACAACAGCCAAAAAAAAAAAAAAAACACTTTTGTAACAGTGATTGATAAAGAAATTAGCAAACTGTGTCTTAGTCTCAGAAAGATTGAGCTGACATATCTATTTCATCGCTCAGTCAGGAACAAGATTTGGTGATGGAAGTGATGAGTTGAGAGGATCGTTCAGTCTTTTACTCGGTGCTCTCTGGCCAGGTCGCTTCAGATTTAACCAGAACTCCTGGGAGGTCGTCATCTTTCCTCCTACTGCAGCCTTCGTTAGTTTTGTGACTCACGGTTTTTTCCTGACACTTATTAACTTCAGCAGCAAGTGTTTGGTCATATAAGCGCTGATTCAGCAGTCAGCATGTCTGATCACTCTGGACAACCACAGAGACTGTGATAATCCCTCACTGTGAGCCCGGCTTCAGATCTCTGTTGTTGTTGTTGTTTACAGTCAAGTTTATTAAGAATTCAGTTTCTTTTGTAGTATCTGATTTAAAAGGATTCCAGATGTTTTTTTTTTTATTTACTTGTTTTTACCTCAAATTACAAATTATATTACATTTAAATGAATTCACAATTTAAAAATATGACAGTTTTCTATGAAAGTTTTATTTTTTATGTTAGAAGGACGTCGTCTCTGAGGTAGAGTCACATTTTCACCTTACTCTTAACCAACAAATACAGACTACTGTAGTCTGAATTGAAACAATGTGAAGCAGAGAAACAAACCCATCTCAAATTTATTCACAGAATCTACTTATCAAATAATTTTAAAAAAAATCCCAATAAATAAATAAATAAATAAATAAATTGTCCAACTAATGCACGTCACTGTCATATAGTCAACATATGGTATTCATTGCTGTCTTAGCAGTTATGAGGCTTGTTGAACACACCAAAACACAAGTCACATCCTGCCCGGGGCCCTGCTTACCCTCAGCTCGGCCCTGTTTCTAACTACTGGTGTCTGAGTTCACCTGCATTAAAGTATTTAGTTTAAATTTAGGTAAGTTGTTGACATAAAAAATATTTAATCACAATTTACCATTCAAGAACAAATAAAAAAAAAGGCCTTATTTACCACCAGAGTCCAAATATTAAACTACGTCATAATTTAAGGTAAGGCCTTGTGCAACACTGTTCATGACCCCAAGTGGAAAATAATGTAGTGATCAAGTTTAAACTTTGTGGTCAAACATCATGGCTAACCCTGGATTAATCCATCAGATCTTTACCTTACCAGATATATATATATTTTTTGCTTGTCTTTCTTTTTACTGTGGACACCCTAGAGTAGAATAATGGATGCAGCTGATGTGTATCCACAGCGCAGCAACGTTTAAACTTCTCATTTAAACTTATTAAATCATTCATTCACGCCTGCTAAGCAGAATTGCACGCAGTGACTGAATAATCGCTCGATTATCACAAGGCATTGCTTGCGGCAGAGCAATTAGGGTATAATGTAAGCATTGATCCACGTCATCTTTATTGTAACAATCATTAATACAAATATGTCCTTCGGCTTTGCTGGGAAGAAGAGGCCAACTATCATTTATTTTCTTTAGAATAAAATATTTTCCCATTGTGCTCAGAATGACCTGGAAAACAAAACTCCAGGTGGGTTTAAGTGATTTAACCTGGCTTTTGTCAGCTAGATTAGAAAAAGTAAAGCAGCTTCATTTCAAAGCTTGCTTTCGGTTTCTCGAAAATATATCATAATTTTCCAGAAGAATCAAACAAAACAGTTCTTATGTTCTGAACGAGAGGCCTGCCCACTTTTAGCACAGGCAATTTTTTTTGAGCATCATGGAAAAAATGTGTTACTTTTAATGCAGTATTCTGAAAGTTTTCCACATATGTAGAAAACTTAATTGGAACCGCAATAAATAGGTTATGAGTGAGAGCAGACCTGATGTCATATCTCTGCTGCTATATCTTTATGAAATGATTTATATGCCCTTCTACTTTACAATTATCACCCAGCATTTCAATAAAATCCATCAAAGTTAGTGGCTGTAACATGACTTTTGCAAGACTTTGTAGCTTGTTCAATATATGTTTTTACTTCTGCTGCACAAGTCTTAATCTCCTGCGTGATGCATAAACAGAAAAAGCATAAAACACAGCAACAAACACCTCAATGTGATCTGGGAGAGTTACGCTTAGCTATCATGAAGGTTTTCATCCTCTATTTTGTGCTCATTAGGCAGCATCTCGCGTCTCAGCGCGGTATCCAAACACGGCACGGCGGATCTCTCCGGCTCATACACAGAAATCAAAACGTGATGCAGCCGAATACACGGGGAACAGCAGGCACAACGACAGATGGGCGACGCCTTCTCCAGAGCCAGAACCCTGATCCATTTCAGTCTCGTGAAATCTCTGTACTCGTTGGGACTAATGCAGTTTCAGGCCCTATCTGGGCCGCTTTATCTGTGAAAACAGGCTGCGGCGAGTCGATTCTGACGAGATTCGCAACCGCAATCCCATTAGGAAGAAGAGATCTATGTCTATAGTTGTGCTTTGATCCCAATCCAACTTTACCTCTCAATGTGTGTGTGCGTGCATGTGTGTGTGCGTTTGTTCCTGACATAGTATGACCTGTTCATCTGGTAGTACCGAATATGACTTAGAGTAGTGAGTCAACATTCCTTTCAGATTTTTTGGCACTTGAGGTTCATTGGAGAACGTCAACACAAAGGCAGCTATTAAAACACCGGCTGAGCCGTCACACTGGCTCCCATGAAAACATGATGCACAAAGGGAGCTTAGTCTTGACAGCAATGCTATTGTAAATGACTTTAAGATCTATTTACATATATGAAAGAAGCACTTTTGACAAAAATTGTTATTTTACCCCAATGCTGGCTTTACTCTGTTGGGATAAGTTTAACCAAAAATTTGGGTCAAGAAGTGTGACCTAGATTATTGGGGTGGACACCATTTTGAACTATACAACAATCTGATAAGACAGAAAAAAATGCTAAGGCGGTAAAATAATGCAGTGGAATAATATAAATGCCAGGGGATTATGTTCATTACTTTAATTTACATAAGAGAACCAGTTTGTTCACTGAACATGACATTAGGCTTTTAGCACCAAGTGCTAATCATGTTCAGTAATCCTAATTAAAGCAAACAATTGTCGAATAATAAAAAAGTCAATATAGGTACGCAAAGTAGTATTAATGTTTCTCATAAATGTGTTTCAACAAATCAACTTTTTTAGTTGCTTTATTTAAAAATTGACATAAAATTACTCTCTTTTACTTATCGCCCCACGCATAATGTCAAAAATGTAATAAAGAAAGTAAAGTGAACTTTGTGTTTCCCTGTTGATACGTTGCTGTTTTGTGACGTTTGTGAATTTGGAAGAATTCACTGTCTTGTACTACATCAGACAGGTGTGGAATATGTTTGCCATAACGTGAGCTTCTTGTTTTATTTATTTCCAATAATTAAAAAAACAACAAATTTTTTGTGGCAAAAATTTTGAATGCCTTATGAGTGTCTCCTCCCCCTGAGCAATCAAATCTTCTTTGTTGGATTCATTCAGCAAGTTTAACAGATACAAGCGAGTTAATCTTCTTCAGTGAAGACTGAGCGTCTGCGTGGTGTAACATGAGGTTGGGTTATGTTATCGGATAGTGCTTTTTTTTTACCAAAGGTCTTGGGTTGAAAACATAATAAACCTTGAATGAACCAACTTTTTGTATTTTGTTGCAGCTAATTTTAATAGTTTGCTCAAGATGTAGTTTTGTTTTTATTGTGGAGTGTCTCAATAACCCAACCCTGTTATGGTAAATTAATCCAGTGTTGCCCATATTTTGGTCGAGTGCTAGGTTAACAAAATAATCAGTCAGGTTGTTGTCTTAACCCAGCAGCCTATAGACTCCATTTTTGTGGTTCATTTCAATTGGCTAAGGTAAAAAAAAAAAAAAAATCACAGGAACATCCAGACAATTTTCTTAGAATCAGAACATTTTGGTTAACACCTTCAATCTGATCAAACCGAAGTTTTTAAAAGAAACTTACAAGGTAGGCGTTTGCTTTGAAGGTTGGCTGATGAGGAGCTCATGATGCTGGGAAAGTTGTTGGAAACAAAACCATCAGTCAGACGTGTCGACAGGGTGAGGAGACGCTACCAGGCAGCCTTGTCAGAGTTGAACCAAAATTCTGACGCGCATCCCCCACCTCCTCCGCTCTCTGCAGCCGCTCCAAAGTGTCCAGATATAGATCGCCTCCCTGCTGGTCCTTCTTCCCTGCTTCTCTTCTTCCTCCCCGAGGGCAGCGTGAGCCACTTGGATGAGAGCGAGGACAACTTTGTGGCTCTGTGGATTCAGCCAGCTGACCAATGACGGGGAGGAAGGAGGAGCTGGAAGAGAGCAAGGAAAGCAGGGAGAGGAGGGAGGGAGGAAGGGATTTATTTAACAGAGTGGAAAATACCAAGGAGGAACAGACACATGCCTCTGTTATTTTTGTCTCTGCTCCCCTTTCCTTTCCTCTCCTTCACCTCCCCATTTGTCTTTTTTGTCCTCTTCTTCTCCTTGTTTGCTTGTGTTTTGAAATTGAATCTGCTTGAGTGAATTATGTTTCACAGTTTCATAACTGTTATTAGTTTCCATTAAAAAAAAAGTGGGGAAGTTAAATGTTAGAAAACATTTGAACTATGAGGGAAACCCAGAAAAAATGACTTTTACAATTCTGTTATTGTTTCTTGGTAGATATATTTCTCTAGAGTCTTTTATCATACATTCAAATCTGCTGTTGGGTCATAAAATATCTATATAATCTAGTTTATTTATTAAATCAATCAGTTCTGATACAACTATTAATCTCATCTAGTGATTAGATAAAATACAAAGATGCTGGTAGGAGAGTCGTTTCATAATTTGCACCCTGAGGTCACTCTGTCAGGAAGAAGGTGTTTCCAAATGTGCAACAATCCAAGCCCTAATCTTAATCCCAAGCACAACTGAAAAGATTTGTGTGATCTAATAAACCTTAGCTAATTACACAGGAGGAGAACTTCTCAATTTGAAGAAAATGTGAAGAAAATTTGCAGAAGTGTTGTATTTTTTTTATCAGGAGTATGCAAACAAGGGTTTTTAAACTGTATATGAATTTCTCAAAGTTAGGCTCCCGACATGAACCGTGTTAAGAGGCCTTGTCTCTTTACTCAGTTAAGAGAGTTAAGAGACAAGGCTGTCTCTTAATGTTGGGCTGGTCACCCAACATGGTGGTCGGGTTCTGGATGCAGCCGTTTTATTTAATGAATTTTACCCTACACTGTGTTTGTCTTTAGCCGCCGGCCTAAACAACGACTGCATAAGCGAAGATTTTCCCATCAGCTAAACCAAAATGGAATGTAGAAACAACAGCTTGACAAACACCAAGTGAGAGTTTCTGTTTCCAGTTTGGTCCTGGTGGAACTGGTGCTGAAGCTGATCGGTCCAGATGCTTTCAAAACATCTTCTTTTCCCTTCTTAAGAGTAAATTTAAACATTGCAGCTCAGTGTTTAGAGTTGATTTTAAGGCTCCTATGAGGTTAAACTCTTTAGCAATGCTACATCTTTAATGACTTTCAGAATATTTTGAATGTTTGCTTCTTCATATTAAAGCTTCCATTTTGTCTGAAGAAGTACAGTTCGGGTGTAACAGCTAATTTTGTTTGTGGTATGTGTTTTTTTTACACCCGTGGTTATATTATAAAACATTTTAGAACCAGGTGAACCAGGTGAAGCCACCTTATTATGTTAAAACTAGCAAGAGAGACTTGTTCCAGTATCAATGAATGGGAAAGTTTTGAAAAGTTAGTTTCAAAACAGCTGAAATTTGTCATCCTGCTTCTTCTTCTGATTTAAAGTTATTTTAATGAAATGTCAAAGTCCTAAAGAGACCACGGTTTTCTACGTCTTTAAGTAACACAGGTTAAACGACAGACATTAAGATGAGTAATAGAACCAGTTAAATAATTGCTTAAATAATTCACAGTTGTATTATTTTTGGAATTATATTCTTTTAAACATGCATCCAGTACAAATGTAAATAATTGTATTAATGTTTCAGCTTACAAAAATACATTATTTCAGCAATCATGATCATTTTATTTATTCAGTCTATTAATGTCATAGATTAATAACATTTTCAAATATGAATTTACTTAAAGAGCTTGGTGAAAAATTGTGGCACTTTTGGTCCCGGATAGAAACGTAAAAAAACCGTAAAAACAAGAGAAAAAAAAACCCCATACTGCTCACTTGTCGCCACCTAGTGGACAAAAGATGTTATTTCCAGACTAATTTCCACTCACGGATTTCTAAGCTTCATATTTGAAAATACTTCTCTCTTTTTTTCTTCTTTCTTTTTCCAAAACACAGCACTGAGATCAGTGAGAAACTGTCATGCTGTCTTGTTTCAGTTACATGGAGGAAAAAATAGCAATTGTGAGTAAATGCAGGAGAGAGCAACGACACGAATCAGTACGAAGATACACGACATGACGGCATTATGGATATGTTCCTCCTGAATCCCCAGAAGAATCCACGTATTTATTGATAAATAAAACAAGCTCCTTTTGTCTGGTATGAGAACAACAAACCTGTCCCTGCCACAGCATAGGGAAATAAAGAATCACTAGTGAAACTCTCACTTTGGTCTGTGTGCCAAGCTGCAAAGTGAAACTGCAAATACAAGCTGTTGTGCAGCAGTTGGGAAGTGGTGGGAGTGACTGGCGATTTCTATCAATAAAAACACATTGGTTGTAAATGTCACCGGTTACTGTGGTTCAGCCTAAATATGCTAATCGTGGCAAAGGCATGCAATGCAAGCTCTCACCATTGCCATGAACCTCCACCAACCTTGTGTGTGTGTGTGTGTGTGTGTGTTCATCAGTAGACAAGAACCAGAGAACTGAAGAAAAGAGGCACAGAAAGAGAGAGTGGGCAGAGGAAGCACGGTGTGAGTCAAAGTGAGAAATCCTCTTCACCACATAATAAATCGTGCGTGGGCTTTCTCATGACTGGGGGTTCACCTGCTGAGGCCCTGCAAAATCAATAGCTGAGACAGAGGCTGGCGGAGCAAAAGACATGTCCTCTTTCTTCTACGAGATAAAACAAACAGCGAGTTTCCTGCACCGCCATGAAAGGGTTTTCTTTCAGGGTTTTTTCTTTTTTTTTTTTAACTGCAGCTTGTTTGGAGTCTTTGATGTCAACCTTTCAGTGATTTCAACAAAAGCAGTCTGAAGGACTTTCTCACTTATTCACTCATGAAACAATATTAATTCACAGAAGTCCCACCAAAGAGAGAAAAGCAGGAAGTGAGTTACAGCAGGAGAAACGATCGGCAGGTCAATGTCATCACACACCAAATTCGTTGGGTAGAGATTTTCTGGCGATTCTTAACGCGCACAGCAACCATGTTGCACCAACCCAATGCATTTAGGCATGACGAAGTCTCTGTTCCTTAAACCGTGCTTCAGAATGGAGATGAAAGGAGTTGAGCTTTTTCAGGTTCAATATTCAGATGGTTTGGTCAGAATTTGGTGTAGCAACATGAAAGTATTGATACCATTATGTCAGACAGCTGGAGGTGGTGTAGTCAAGTCAAGTTTATTTGCACAACACATTTCAGCAACAAGGTAGTTCCAAGTCCTTTACATCATAAACTTGTGTGACAGTATGGACTTTATCTTTTTGGCACGATTGGGCCAAGAAGATACAACCGTCTAGTTGAGTGTTGTCACTGACCGTCTCCATCACTTTCGGACCACAGTTTGCTCATTTTCTGACAGGATTATGAGTCATGTCACAAAGCTCACTCAGATTGTCTGGTTTCTAAAACGTGACAGTGAGTTCACTCTACTCCAGAAGCCTCACCAGATCTCCATCCAGCAAGGCACCTTTGTTATGTAGTGTAAGTGGAGATTTGAATCATGAATGTGAAGAGATGCTATCTTGCGATTGTGAGTAAAACAAATCTCAAAGAAACGTTTCCAATGGTCTGTTGCGTCTACGCCACAAAGATTCAAGGGAGTTCAATCGAACAAAAACACCGTTTCTTTTTTCTTTTTGTGAATGTTGGTGTCCACCCCAGTCTGAAGCAACTTACTGAACAGGGCGCAACGCCAATGCCATCAGGCAATCATACGCCTACCATCAGCCGAGGAGTTGCACAACACTCTCATCTCTAATTATACACCCGACAACAGCACGGCGTGGAGCGTGCAGCAACGGCGAAGAACAGAAGGGTTGATTGCGAACGGAGGAGAGGCTCAAGAGCAACAGGGTGAGCAAGTTCAGACGGGAGAGACTGAGAAAGAAAGAGAGCAAGAGATGGGGAATCTGTCTGAGAAAGGTTAACAGGACTGAGTGAGTGAGCAGAGTGGGAGTGCAAAAATGTAAAAGTGAGTAGGAGGGAAGAGAGAGAGAGAAAGAAAGAGAGGAGAGAAGGAGTGTCTGGTGAGCTCGTCTGGATGCCTGTGCTCATTTTGCTTTCTCACCTGCAGTGTGTGAGCATGACACAGGACACACAGGTGTGTGTGGAGGGATGACTGATGGACATGCAGCATGAAGACTAGAGGCACAGGTGTGTGAAAGAGGCAACATGTAAGTAAAACCAGTTGATTTTTTTTTATGTATGCATGTAATAATGTTTATATATGCATCATCTTCTTGACTAAGACAACTGTGATGTGTTTGAAATGACTGAGTCTGACAGTCACAACCAGAGTCTGAACTCTGTTATCTCAATTCTTCATAGAAGGAACCATTAAACTGACCAAGAGCAATATTGCCACTACCGATATGCAAATAGTTTCATCCACAGTCCTGATTAGATTCAGAACGATGGCAGCAAACACACAAAACCCTGCTATGTTTACATGTAATTTCCCTTAGATAGGCAGGCTGTAGTGATCAGCGTCTCCTCTTATGGATGCAGAAGGCTGCAGAAGCCTGACATCACTGGCATTTTCAAGTCATGATGTGACCATACCTGTGCAGATCGCACTGTGAGTGTGGAGCCCACACAGCAGTGCTATTTGAATGAATTTACATGCAAACTGCAGGCGTTCAGCTGACAAACACTTGTCACGGTGCGAGACGGACTGCTCACATAGGGACGCGTCTGTGTGAGGATGCGGTCTCATCACACACAAGTTTGTATTCCTCTTCACATTAAGACTTTGTATTGACTTGCATTCATTTTAGTCACCGCACTTATGGCCAACACTGACATTTTTTTCCTAACCTTGACATTAACCAAACCTTCATTCACACCTTAGCTTCTCCCCTAATCCTGAAGAACTGGATTCACCATCTTAGGACCAAGCTTTGGCCCCATCAGTAGTGGTGGACATTTATCATATCGTTTATCATTTATCGTGATAACTTTTGATTTATTGTCACCAAAAAATTCCAGTTAATGATGATTAAAATGCCTAAAGCTGTTCGCATTGATTATTTTTAAATTTTTCTCCATCAGTGTTAATAAATATCAATAAATTTGGACATTTGATTAAATGCAGATACTGTGAGCAGCTTAGTGATACAAATCACAGTTCTCTGTGTCTGATGTCCTAACGATGTCCTGTGGGGTTATGATTGATGGCCATGCAGTCAGAGCCATAGTTACCTAGAAAAGGTGATACATAGTTCTTAGTGTCATGTTTATCATTATCACAAGTATTGAAACGTGACAGTCCAGATCGCCCAACCCTACCCATCGGGTTAGTACATGTCACAGAAATGCTCCTAAATAGGATAGGTAGACAAGTAAACACACACACACACACACACACACACACACACACACACACACCCCATTCAGAACTCGTATCAGAAACTTACAGGGCTTTGATAAAAGTAGTCATACACTAAGAACCTTTTCCTATTTGATGCCTCAACTACAAACTAAACTAAGTGTGTTTTATTGGGATAGTGAATGGGAGGGAATAATTCATCCATACATTATCAAAACCCATTTGTCCTTGCAGTCATTGGGTGAGAGGCAAAGTACATCCTAGACAGGTTCGTCAGTCCATCACAGGGCAACATAGTCACACAGTGGGCCACCATGGATGTGCACTCACAGCTCAGTACCATTTAGAGAGACTAACTAACCTAACAGTCATGTTTTTGGACTGTGGGATGAAGTTGGAGTACCCAGAGAGAAACTCCATGCAGAAAGACCCCTTGCTGGGATTCAAATGCATGACCTTCTTGCTGCAAGGCAAAAGTGCTACCAACTGAGGCACTGTGCATCCCAGAAATAATACAAAATAATACAAGGTTTTCAATCGAACTTACGTTTTTCAGTACTTTGTAAAAGCCACCTTTCACTGGAATTACAGCATCATGTCGGTATGAGGTTTCTACACAAGCTTTGCACTTCTAGAGACAGATATTTCACTACAACATCAAAACCTTTGTAGTGAAATAATACATTTTTGGCCTAGTTTCTAGTGCAAATATATTGAACTGAGACAAAACTGACTCACACTAGTGAGTCAGTTTGATGAGATGTAATAAGTAGAACCTATAACACAATTTTATAAGTTTGACTTATTGTGTTATAAGTGAAATAATCTACCAGTGTGACTGGTACTTTTTTGTCAATATTAAGGAATCATTGGCTTTTATTTCTTGCTGAAAATTTACTTGCAAGTTAGCTTTGCCTTATTGCAGTTGCACCAAGATATTGGCACTAGAAACTATAGACAAAAATGCTTGGTAAGATTTTTGTTTTTGCAGCGTTTGCCCACTTTCTTTTGCAAAATAGCTAAAGTTTAGCCAGATTGGATGAAGAACGTCTGTTCATGTCATTTTTCAAGTCTTGAGGCAAAATCTTAACTGTATTTAGGTCTCGACATTGACATTGTTCTAGCTTCATGTCAGTTTGTCATCCAGGTAGAAGGTAAACTCCCACCTCAGTCTAATTGTTCAGCAGCCTCCTACAGATGGTCTTCTGGGTTTACCAAACATGTAACCTTATCCATCGCTGCCCTCATCAACTCCAACCAGCTGAAAAAGAAAAGTATGAAACAACATAATGCATGTAACAGTTCACTGTTGCTCCATGCTGGTCCGGGGGCATTGATGGGATTGAATTTACTTTGTGTGCAACGTTTAACTTTACATTAGGCCTAAGAGCTTCTTGCAGAGCCCCTCTGTGGCTTGTATTGAGAATGTATATATATATTTTTTTTCTAGCGATGGATCCTCACCACTCGTCCATGAAAGCCAGATTTAGAGAGAGTATGACTGATAGTTGCCATGCCGACAGATTATCCTACCTGAGCGTTTGGTCTCTGCAGCTCCTCCAGAGCCACCATGGGTGTTTTCTGTTACTTTTCTCATTGTTGCTGTTGGTTAGGATGGACGGCCCAAAGAGAAAATTTCTCATGAAACTTCCCCTTGCTTTTATCTCATATTTGATTAGCTTATTTAATTGAGTCAAATTTCTTAAACATTTGCATTGCTGCTGTGTTTGTAAATTTTTTTTTGCATTTTTTTTATCGAAATATGCTTCTCTTGTACGTAAGATCCTTGATCGCAATGTCTGCGTTTTCATTCGTCTTAAAACTGCACAAATTGGTTTTGCGAAATAAATTTGTTTAATTAGAAGCACGCAGATTTCAAAAAACACCGTTTTCGACAAAGTTTTTTTTGGCTGTCTCAAAATAGTGTACTTTGCAAAACTGCAACAGAAACCTTTTTTTCTGCATCACACGAGTCACATGATCAACAACCAGATCCTACTGCTGGTGGAAAAGAAAAAAGACAGGAAGTGATAGGAGAATGGTGGCGCAGCATGATTTTTAAAAACTCATTGCGCAAACAAACTTATTTGCGACTGATTTTAATTGTGTATCTTATTTAATGAAAACACCACAATTGTGAAATTGTGTTTTTTGGACATTATCAGAATAAGTTTTGCACACATTTGTAATGAAGCTATAGAGCCAACCTGTAGAAATAAAGGTCAAATAAAACATTTTTTTTAAATACCTTAAAATTTTTAAATGGTAGGTCTTCATGTAGTGACACTCTTTCCGTGAACAGAACTCTGCGAGATATTCAAAGCTCAAGATAACATTTAATAACCTGACTCTGCTTTAAATTTCCTCCAGACCCGAATGGTTTATTCTTTGGTCTTCATGATGCTGCTTGTTCCCTAATGTTCTCAGTCGAACCTCTGAAGTCTTCACAAAAAGAAATGCAAAAACAATTACACACCTGTCCGTGTTTTCGCTTCTTAAAAGCATACGTCGTTTTTCGGTCGCTCCATCATTACGCACAACTTTATGTTGAAATCTTACTGGAGATTTTGAAGTTTGACACCAGGTGTGAACAGGCTTGTGAAGCCAATCCTGGTGGTGAATAAGGTCTTAATGAGACAAGCTCTGTGCATTGACAGGCTGTAAAAAAACAAAAAACGCCCAGTGCTATTAGCCAAGTTTATCTAAAAACACGACACGCAGTTGTTGATTGTAATACACCGTGGTGTTTCTGGCCACAGTGTTCTTATATTTATCCCACCAAAGTGAGATGACTCACCGTGCGAGCGCATACCGTAGATGAAGAGGGATCTATGGGTGTTTCAGATGCAGCCTGGGCTTGTGTGTTTACCACCATACGTTTATGTTGTTTTCTTTTTTCTTTTCTATTGGAAAATGTTACTTTCTCAACCTCGAGGGGTGTGAAAAAAATTCTAATCTGACCTCTAGCTTCACACCCACTACCCACATTTTTACTCTGCCTTGTTCTCTCCGCACTCTTTCCTTCATCAACCACACTGCGGAGCACTTTGTAACCATAGTAACTTCGCTCTTTTTTTCTTCTTCGTCTTTGCAAAGGAGTTGGTAGATGTCCATCAAAAAAAAACAACAACTTTCAGAACAGCAAATTGTGGTTGGAAAGCTGTAATTTGAAGCTGATGGTGAAGTTATTGTTCGCACGTCAGGGGGATATTTACAGGCAGTGATCTAACCGCGTGTTACTTTTGGTTGGGGGGGGGGGAATGTTCTCTCTCTCCTAACAAGAAGGAGGAAAGAGAATCTCCTCTTTTATTTGCAAAGTTTGACATATCGGGAGATTATATAAAACTTAATGACAACAGGATGTGAGCAAGTGCCAATTTTAAGCTGCCAATATTTACTGAAGCAAAGTGGGGGCAGACAAAATAGAAAACCAGCATGGAGGAAATAATTATTCCCACATTTAAACGAATAATAAAGCAACTGGAATTTGTACAAACACGTTTACACCATTTCTTCCTTTTTCTGAGATTTGTAGTGTTTTTTCTGGATGACTTTCTGACAAAGCATCCAGAATCATTTGTATTTTATTTGCTCATAGTTCCAGATTGTTTTCTGTACAAAAGGAGATTATGGCTAATTTAGTAAACCAGCTAACAAAACCCAGATCATCACCCTGTCAGTACCATGCCTAACAGTTAGTAAGAGGTTCTTCTGGAGTTGTTGTTTCTCAACACCAGTAAACCTTTTCAATTTGTAATCACGAGTCCACAAGTCTTACAGTTCTTTCAGTCACAACTTTACAAATTCACCCTTTGCTGCCGTGTTATCTTTTGTTAAGATAAATTCTTTGCCTATGAAATGCTTCCAAGCAATCTATAATTCTTATGTTTGTTTTTCTAGCAAGAACCTGAACTCTAAGTTTACTCACCGAGGCCTGCAGAGCCTGAGACGTATCTGTGTGGGGATTTTTGTAATTTTCCTGAGTTTCTGCATGCTTTGCTGGGACGTCCCCAGCTGGCAAGATCAGCAGACACGTTCAAATTTTTTGTCTTGTTTATGATTTTTTTTTCTCACTGAAAATCTAAACTAGAACAATCACCGTCTCTAGACTGTCCAAGATATACCTTTGAGGATTTGCACCTGTGATTGACTTGATTTTTTCCACTTTTCAGATTTTTCTATCTAAAGGTCTTAAAACTCATGTAATCAAGGCTCATCACATAAAACACTACAATACTTTGGATCATGGCTGCAACATAGAAAATAATTTCTCAATGTATTGTTGATGCCGTGGTTTTTTTCCCCTACATACTAATAATTCATTTTTGAAACTCTAAACATGCTCTTGCACTTTCTTGTGCCATTATGGGAGAGATTTAATTAAACTTGACTAAAAGAAACTCATCAATATCTGTCTCCTTTGCCTAGATCACGATGACCTCGAGTGTGTGACAGTTGCCAAGAGACTAATGGCGGGTTTGACACACGATCTCTGGACTAGCTCTATCTCTGCAGAAGGCCATGTATTCTTGGAGTGAATGACAGGCAAGGTGAGGCAATGAGCTTCACAACAAGCCCGGCTCTGGTCCCACACAGGGACAGCCTCCCGTTTAAGAAGAGAGACCAAAGAGTGAGCTCCCCTCAGCAGCAGCAGCAGCAGCTGCTGCAATGCGACGCCTCAAACTTCAAGGCGCCCTATCCGTACAAGAGCCACGCAGACTTAAAGACGAAGCACACGGGTCTGTTTCGGCCTGTTCCAAGGCGGGTCACGGCCCTGTACCAACCCTGGATGCAGGTACAACCCCCTCCCAGGCCCAAACAGCACATCCCGTCTGCCTTCAGAGAGCACCACGGCTGGGCAGAGTGGAGAGACTTCAGTCCTCTGCCTCCCGGATGGGACTTTTCCCATCAGTACCAACTGCAGAACCATTTATCCGGAGCACGGGCTCTCCACTCCGGATATCCACAATATGTCTCTAGATTCAGCGCGGGGTCTCTGGTGTCCGAGGGCATCCAGAGGGGGAGCGGAGACAGGGAGAGGCTCAAAGTGTTAAAAGACAAAACCTATGGCCCTCACAAAGGTCCATACGCCAGGAGAGGAGAAAGAAGAACTGATGATTTGCACAGAGCTGAAAAAGGAGGCGCTTACCTACCTCACTCCACGCACGAGGACAACACTTTGAAGCACAGTTCGTTGTTCAACTCAACAAAAATTACATCTGGACAATCCCTCAGGAGAGTTTCCCCCGACAGCCTAAACGGCACAAGCACTCCCATGAAAGAAAACAAGCAGAGATCTCCCGTGGTGCCCCCGTCCACTCCCACCGGCCCTAACCGCTTCCCCTGGCTGCTTCCCCACTTCGTCGCCGGGTCTCTGATTGAGCTCAGAGACGGCCGACTGAGGAGGGTGGAGAACCTGCAAACCGAGGACTTCCTGCTCGGCTCTCTGGCCTGTCCGGACCTGCGCCTGAGCTGCTGCACGGTGCAGAGCATCTCCCCCTCGGCCGCCTCCTCCTCCGTCTCCCGCCTCCTCATCCTGCTTCACGAGCAGCAGTCCCAGGTGAGGGGAAGTCACTCTGTGGTTGTTATTATTATGCACGGAGGCCGGCGGCCCCCGCACAACTAGCTGTTAATAGTCCTTTTATACGGCGCGTCAAGCCTCTTTCCCTTCATCGCAGTTCCAAGATGAATCATCTGAAATAAAGCAAGTTCTTTTACGCTTTTGAAAACGAGCCAACAAAAGAAGCAGATGGACACTTTCCCAATAAATGTCGATTTTAGTAACCAAACCCCGCTAGCATCTCCTATGATATCCACCTACAGTTATTCTACACCGACTGCAAATTGAAACTACAGCTGCTGTTTGGAATAAACAAGTCAAACAAGAACAAATGTAATTGTTAAGCACAGCCAAAATTACAAGTGGTTTCTCCAAATTGAACACAAAAATTACACTTTTAATTACGACCTGCCGCCGTTTGTAAAGTTAGACGGGAAATAATTAACAGCAATAGTTTGGTCCTATGTTTTCAGCTAACACGTTGGACGTATCGAGAGTGAAAGAATCTAAGATTTAAAAAAATGAAGAAAGTATTACCCAAGCGACGACTGAAGCGGTTTAGTCTCGCCAGCAGCAGGAAAAATATTTAAAGTTCTCAAAACCCAGCTTTTATTTTAACAGTGCACTTCCGCTTATCGGCAAGCTAATTTAAACATTAGCTAAACATTTAGCTAGCAACCTAAATATTTAGCAAGCTAGATTTTTTTGAATAGAGCTAAATATTTAGTTTGTAAGACAAATATTTAGATTAAACATTATATGTTTAGTTTACTTTTAAGTTTTTAGTTTTAAAAATAGTTTGTAAGCTCGACTATGACATTTATAAATGCATAAAATATACAGTGAATATTGTTTTCATAAAATTTATATATTTTATTTTAAGTGTTTCTTCTGCTTAAAATTAGTATTTTACAATGATGTTATTTATACATCTTTTCATTTTAGTCTTTAAAATACCATAATATGCACATAACTATTTTTTTGTGTGTCTGATTACATCATTTTAAAATGATATCAGACTTTCTGATCAATTACTCCGTACTTTAGTAGCTTTTTTACACAGTACCTTTTCACTCTCACTTGAGTAATTTCTTGCACGGATAATTTGTACTTTTACTTGAGTAAAAATAGAACAAAGTAGTGCTACTATTAGAGCATTTTGGTGCTTGGGGGTCTGACGGCAAGCTTTGGCAGTTTCCTCTTTCTGCCACCAGGTGGCGTAAGTACTGTTTCTGACATGAACTGCGCTTCCCAGTATCATTCAAATGTCGGGTCCCTTTGTGTTTCCTGCAGTGAAATGTGACTGTCACCAGTCCAGATATTTGAAGTATCTCAGCCTGAGACGACAGCTGGTTTGTGTGGTTTTACAAGGATTTCTACTTAAAGTAGGATTTCTTGTTGAATTTGGATGGAATTTAAGTAAATTTTGCTAAAATATTTAAACTGTTTCAGTTAAATGTATTTATTGCTACATGAACCAAATTTGCAGTTTGGGTTAAATCACTGTACCTGCATCTGTAACATCCTAGCAGGTAAGTTTGGCTCTCTAAGAGAGCAACATTATTGTGTAACGGGCTTCTCTGTGTGTGTGTACGTACTTCCTTCAGGAGCTGGTGGATGTGTACGTGGAGTACCCTTTCTTTGTGCGCGGGCAGGGCTGGTCGTCCTGCAGCCCCCAGAGGACGGCCCGTCTCTGTGGCTTGCAGTGCCGCCAGCTCAATGTGGGAGACGTCTGCTTGGCCCTCACGCCCGTCTCCGCTCCCGAGCCGCTGCCGTCAGACACCCCATGGCCAAAAACTGGCCCCAAAGAACCCGAGGAACGTCACAGTTCCCCAGAGGCAAACCCTGCGCCGTGCAGCCAGGTTCTACCTGAACTGAAGGAGCTCTCAGGGGAGCAGGGAACGGGGACAAAGGCGTCCCGCAGGAGGCACTGTTCGGCCCCGTGAGATTCAACCACTAGGGATGCGGTTTTTCAAAAGATATATGGTGCCTTGCAAAAGCATTCACACCTTTTGAACGTTTTGACACTTTGGCACATTAAAACCACAAACGTCAGAGTATTGTCCTGGTGACTTATCAATACAAAGTAGCACAAAACTGAAGTGGAAAGAAAACTGTAACTTTTTTTAGGGGGAAAAAATGTATAGGAGTAGTTTTAGTGCTCCTATTTACTAAAATGTAAATGGTTCATTTACTTTTACAAGTAATATGAACTATTGCTACTCTTACTTGATTAGATTTATTTAGCATTTAAAGAAACCGACTTCAGAGGTAGGAAATGTTTAGATTTCTGCAACATCTGAGCTAACGTTAATGCTAATCTGAGCATAATTACTCAGCATTGTCTTATTGCTTAAATTTAGTCCTCGTTTTACTGTGTCCCCCAGCAAATTCTTCTGGAGCCAGGTCTGGTGCACCAACACCGGCTGCAGCCCAGGGGCCCACATCCTTGTAAATCTGGCCCCAGTGGCAACACTTGGAAATTGCTGATCATAGCCAGTCTGGCTGAGCTTTAGCTGTTCTCATAAGAATAATTGTCCAGAATTTGCAAAGATTGTAGAGACATGGCCCAAAAAATTTTCAGTTGTAATTGTAGCAAAAACTTCTGAAAGTTTTATTTCTAAAAAAAAAAAAAACACACAAAAAAAGACATGGAAACCATGAACATTTCTTTTTGATCCCCCACACACACTCCTAAGAAAAGGCATTTGTGGTTGTAGTGTGACAAAAATCGGAAAAGTTTCAGGGGTGGGAACGGTCTTGTAAGGTACTGTAGGTCTGGGATTTCTTTGGATTTGTGCTGTGATCAGCGTCTTGTCTTTCTACCTCCTGGATCACGCTTGTGTGCTTGACTTCTCATCTTTATTGGCTTTTAAGTAGTATCAGCTAAAGAGGACAGCTACAGTGAGCTCCCCTCTCAGGGTTAAAGGTTATGTAATATGTCGTGAAGTGATAACAGAGAACCAAAGCATGAACTGATGTTGCCTTGGTGAGTTGCACTGTTCAGATTTAAACTCCTTTTTCTTGCGATTCTGACGATATCTGCTCCTTCATGGGATTTCTGCCTCTCAGGTCTTTCACTGAAGTTCAACTCTCTACTGCCAAATAACTTGTGAACCAACTGATTCTGTACTGCAACACTTGTAAAGCTTCGTTCTACCTCTCTCTTCAATGTAGGATCTGTGTTTCTGACTTGTGTGGGCTGTTGTGACACGATGGAAGCACCAAGCAGAGATACTTGATTTTTTTTTTCTGTTTTTTTTTTTCAAGTTGAAACTGTGTAAAAAAAAAAAAACAACAAAAAACACCCAAATCATTTTTAATGGGGTGAAATTAAAGAGTGAATCACGTGACTTCATCTGTAAGCATTTGCACCCAGTTATCTCTGTCTTCATTTCGTAGCTGACAAGAACTGGATGAAGAAAGCGTTTATGACCTAATAAATATAAAATGGAAAAATGCAACAGCGACGAGTTTAGCGAATAATTCCATTTGAGTTAGGAGTAGGACGAAATATCAAGCGATTAGTTTTTATTCACGTGCAATAAAAAGGGCTGGATTCACTTTGAAAATATAAACACTGACGAGCAGTTGTAGTTTTTGATATGGACAAAAACTACAACTGCTCACCAAAACCACAACTTCACACCAAACGTGTTACGTGCGTCAAAAACGCGTCCGACGCTTCAAGTTTGACGCCTGTGCACTTTGAATGCTGACATTTTGCTCTACACCTAACGTTATCCGTGTCAGACATGTCAAACTTGTTCAAGCTGTTGTTTTCCGTTGCCGGCCTATTTATCGAACACGTTGGACACTCTTGACTGTGCTAGATCCCACGTAGACTTTAAATGTAAGCGTTTGGTGTGAACGCAGCAGAAGAATATAAATATTATTAAATCACGTTTTCAGCTGCGACCAATACATTTTTTGTTGCGTGCAACTATGCAAAGTGTAAGAGCCATTAGAAAATATGGCTGTGCATGACACTAAACAGCAGTGTTGAAATTGAGGCCTAATTCAAGACCTCTAAAGGGATTTTACATTTTTTTTGTGTGTTTTTTTTTTTTTTAAATCACCAGGTCGGCATCTGATCTCTAATTCAAAATCTAAGAGTTACTATTCATTGAACTATTCCATGCTTTTATTGGTCTATCTCTGCACACTAAGAGTATTTTCACAACATTTTTTTTTTTTTTTTTTGCCTAAGATTGAGATCAGTCCATTTTTGAATAGCTCAAACCTGGACAGAATGATTTGACACTAATAACATGTTCTTTTTTGAAACCTTAACGCCATTTGCTGAAATGTAAAAAGAAGAAAAATTCAAACCAATCCATCCATCTAAATGGACTCCAATTTCATAATTTCTAACCATTTTCTATGACCTTTTGTAAAGATATGCAGTGATTTCCATTTGGTGAATGTCTCTGCAAAGTTAACTTGCAGAGAGCTCCTGACTGAGGAAATGGCACCACCTGCAGCTTTTTGTTCAACAAATACTTCACAGAACCCAGGCACAACAGTAGATTTTCCATGTTGTTCTGCAAACACACACACATGAAGTGACACCGACTCTCTGAGCCAGTGGGGTATTTAGCTGGTTCCAGTTACATAATTAAATCTGTCTAAACTTAGCTTTGAGTACTTTGTTTTTGTGCCATTTCTAACCCAAAAGGACCGCGTGTGAATGTTCTTGTAGATAAAAACACCGCCTGCATCCACTGTTTCCATTTGACCTTTTTAATCAGGCAAAATTAAACTAATGCAGCTTTGGTTTGACACTTCAGGGCAACTGTTGTTTACAGGTAATGGACACTCTATAAAGATGAATCACTCCAACCTTGTCCATCTATACTGTCAGGTGGAAAACATGTCATCAACTGGACTCAACAAAGAGAATAGGTAAGAGCCTCCCACCGGATAATTACAGCGTGGATCGTAAGTTTCAGCAGATGACAAGTTATTTACCCTCAGTAGTGCGATGAGTAGCATCTCATTTCCTGAACCACCAGGTAAGACGACGCATCATGGAAAATATGGCAATCGGCTTCAGGAAGCTCAAATTATGGGCCTGTATCAAGCAAAGGCAAATGACCGCTGGAACTACTGAAATGGAGTCAACAACTGTCCTCTGTGTTTTTAAAATTGGGATTGATATTAAGAAGAACCATCATTTTTATGTAAAAAATATTTTTGGAAAAAAATCATCATGATCGTTTTCTTTCATTAAAAAAAGATTACTTGAAGCTAAAGTATGTAGCTTTTATATAAAAAGATGTTTTTACATATTTGTTTAAATTATCACAGCAACAGCAGCACTGTGAAGAGGTTGATCATAACAAATATGGAAAAACCGTATTTTTGTAAAAGTTACATCCTCTGGCTTTAAGCTCTTTAAGAAATTAAATTGTTAAAACGTAAAACAACTCAAGGCCATGTTCAGTTGTAAAAGTAAAAACATTTCCACACCCACAACGGGAAGGAAACTCAAGGGATTAGAATTACACAACCGTGTCCCCTTAAAAAAATAAAATAAAACAATCATCCAAGGATTCATTGGGTTCAAACTGTGCAAGAGTAGTTGCATGTGGTCAAACCTCAACTCAACAGAGAATCTTTGGACGCGCAGAGCAGTGCGACTCTCCCATCATCTCCAAAAGATGGAGGTGAAAAAGTTATGCAAATCTGGACAAACTGCGGAAGCTTTCAGACGACGCAGGGAACGAGAGCCGTGAAGCTAAAGCCGATCTGGTGTGACTAATTTTTTGGCTGGGCAGCGTGGGCAGCTGTCAAACGTCGCACACCTGACCCAGGAAACCCAGATTCATTCAGAAGACTGGACCCTCAGCTGCAAATCCATTATGTGATGCTTCAGATCCGATCTCTGCAAACTGTTAACTTCCTCCAAGTTTGGTTTGTGCTTGAAAAGTCTTCAAAAGTCTGTAGTTTTCTCCTTTTAGACATAGTCCGACGTAGCTGCTCCCCGTCATAGCGATTCGCCACTTTGGCACAAGCGTTTGCAGACCAGAGACTCCATCTTCTCTTGTGTCTAGCCTCTCCTCTTTCTGCCTCATGACATTCTTTTACACTTGCAGAAGTCGGGCAAAAGACGTAAAAAAAAAAAAATACCGTTAATGACAGCCACAGGCTCTGACCACCATGTTACGGTATTTCTTGAGGATGACGTTGGAGCTGTCGTCAAAGTACAGCACCGAGATGCCGTTGAGCTGCGTTGGGGCGCAGCAGGGCTGTGGCACCGTCTCCGGGTTGATGAAGTGCACCTACAGTTAGAGGAAGTACGAGTTAATCTGCTGAGCATGTGGAGGCTGTTGTGAAAGTGCCATCGATCAGGGACTGTTTGGGACTTACCAGAGTTTGCACGATGGCGTGATTGGTGGCATTCATGTCGGAGTTGAGAGGGAAAGCACACTCGCCCTCACAGTAATATGCAGCGTAGCCCTCCGGCGCTATTATCCAGTCCTGATCAGAGGAAAACCACAACCACAGTAACTGATGCTGCATACAAAAAAAACTGTGTGTAAAATGATATCCTTTGCTTTGTACCTGCCATCCTAACTCTTTGAAACTGACATACAGCTCGTGTTTCTTACAGCCCTCTTTTGATAATCCGAGGGTATCTGAAACATGCAAAACCAAAGTTTTAGCACTAAACATCAGGGAGACCTTCATAATATTTAAAGTCTTAAGTACCAGATCCGGCCTCTGCTGCCTTCAGTGCTTCTTGGACAGCCTTCTGTTGTTTGGACCGGTTTGACTGCCGTCCTTTTTGGGCGGGGGCCGAACGAGCACCGCGGAACCGCACCGCCTTGACTTTAAAAAAGACAACGAGGAAAGGCTGCTTGTCTTTAGGCCCACTCCCAGTCAGCAGCCCAGCTCTTCGGGGATTCCTCTTGTGGCCTTTGCAGGGCAAAATTTAAGTCAAGTCCAGTTTAGTTGTATTTGTATCGTGTCAGCAACAAGGCAGTTCAAAGTTCTTCACATCATAAAAAACATTGTAGCCAATTGGTTAAAGCCACCATCAAAATCATCAAGCAAATACGCACCAAATATGTTGATCAACAGCTGTCTGTTTTTAGGCAGTCCTGCTGCAGTAATCAGTGCCACTAAATAGGATATTAGACCTTTGATTCTATAAATGTTCTTCAGATGATAGAAGGCCGACTTTGTAACTGTCCTTATGTGTCGATGAAGGTTCAGGTCAGAGTCAATCACTACACCCAGATTTCAGGGCTGATCGCTAGTTTCAGGCTGTGATAGAAGCTGCATGCTGACTCTTGATCTTTCCTCTTCAGATCCAAAGAGAATGAGTCCAGTTTTGTTTTTGTTCCGCATCAGAACGGTATGGCACATCCACACACCGACTTGTTCTAAGCATCTTTTCAGTGCATGGATGGGTTCGAAGTCACCTGATGACGTAATGTAGAGCTGTGTGTCATCTGCATAGTAACGGTACCTAATCTTATTTTAAAGTATAAAGAGATGTCTAGAAAATGCGGAAAAATGAGCAAAGTAGCTTTTATCCAGATTCTTTTTAAATTTTTACTTCTGGTTCCAGGTACCTGCTATAAATACAAACTTTGCGGTGGCAGTGCAGGATAACAGTTGGTACCGACCGTTCCTGTCCTCGAGAACCAGGTGCAGTCCCAGGTTCTGCTCAGGGCTGAGCTGCCACAGGGTGCTGGTAGCGGTCAGATCAAACACAAGCCATCCGTCATCGGAAGCCCAAACGTCTCGCTGATCCAGCAGCAGCAGTGCCGCTTCGCTGGAAAAGCAAACACGTGATGCGATATTCAGTCAGTAACATTAATGTTTCTGCAAACATTTGGGGGAAACGTCAACTAAGACGTTTGCAGCGTTCTTGTTTTAAAGCAGGTTGACTACTTGACAAAAAGGGAGAAAAGAAGTTACAGATGAATAATCTAAACGTGATCTCACATTAGAAACCCAGGGACTTTTACTCTAAAATAAAAATTTTCAAGTAAAAGATGACACATCCAGCTTTTATTGCAGAGAATAGAGAAAATTATTTTATTTTATACAAGGGTCAAAGTAGTTTTAAATTCTTGGGGGTTCTATGACAATATATATATATATATATATATATATACACACACACACACACATATATACAAAATGGAGCTGTATTTCCCTCCGCCCACTGGCTGCAATGTTGACACTGCGAGATACTGTGAGTCTTCCAGATCGGGTTGATGGGGTAACAGGTCCAGAAGGGAACCACAGAAATCTCTCTATCTTGATATTTTTAAGTCAAGTATGATTCAAAATTTTAAACCTGATAGAATGATGAAAAATCCTACTTAAATTAATGGTTTTAATATACCATTGTCAATCTAAACTTAATATTTAACCATTAAAATCCCCGTTTTAATCCCTAGCCTCCTGAAATATACCCTTCTGAAGTTCGTCATGGCGCCTCGAATGAATAAGTGATGCAGTTGCAAAAGGTTAATAGTTTGAGTCATGTAGAACTGATTTGACCGTTTCCATAGCAACGATCAGAAGCAAGACATTCCTCCAGAACTACAGAGACTCATTGTAGCTATGACCTCATCTATGTCAAAGATCTATGACATAGATCTATGACATAGATCAAAGAACATCTGAGGTTATGAATGCTTGGATCTCCAAACAGGAGGTTATATACAAGCAGCTCTTTGATTGTTAGCACCGTGTTGGACAAATATTTTGACAATGGAACAGATTGCAGTCAAGACCATGTTTTTTCCCCTGACGTTTGGAGCAGGTTATTTGATAACGATAGGAGTGAGAAAGCTTTTTAGCAAGATACTTCCTGGGGTCACTTTTGACATCAGTAGTTACAAGGATGAGAATGAGTACGATGAATTTGACACGTATCTCTTCAAACCTTCCCCAACTGTGAAGCAAACTTCACAGCAAAACTCAGAGCTAACTTCCCCAGCTGGGGTAGTTTGCTCATCAGGCCACAGCAAACAGAAGGATCACTCAGGTCGGTCTGATGGAGAGAACGCTGATGAAGGGAACGATTTCTCCAATCACCCTAAAATGCACAGATTGAGAAGGGTTGGAGCGATAAGGAGGAAAAAGAGGCGTCCAAATGCTCAACTTCTGCTCAGATGAGAGGCATTAGAAGACTAGACCCATCAAGAGAAAACATCCTAGGGAACGATTTCTCAAATCTCAAAGAAGGTGAAAAGTAGACCGTTGAGTCTAAAAGCACCTAATATTGATCCTGTCACCCTCAGACGCACCTGAAGGCGCCGTCTGACAGCAAAGACTGCTAGGAAGTTGTGTTGTCTGAATGAAAGCACAGATGCATTTGAACTGTGGAAAGGGAGGGGAAGTGAAGTGAAGAATGGACTTCAGATATGACAAGTAAAACATTTGTATTGGATGAAAGTGGCATTAAAAGACTGGACCCATGAAATCGTCCTAGGGAACGATTTCACTAATCTCAAAGAATAAAGGAGACTGTTGAATCTAAAAGCTCAACCTCTGCTCTGATGAAAACGGCATAAGAAGACAGGACCCATGAAGAGACCACTGTCCAGGTAATGATTTTTCCAATCTTCTCTAGGAACAAACATGGATAACATATCCATATGGTTGGATATGTTAATGAACAACGAAAAACTTGCGTAAAGTGTAAGGGAGTTGTAATTACATCTGTCCATCCATTTCATCCATCCATTTTCTTCCTCTTGGGTCGGGCCACGGAGGTAGCAGCTTAAGAAGGGAGGTCCAGACTTCCCTCTCCCCAGCCACTTGTTCCTCTGGGGGAATCCCAAGGCGTTCCCAGGCCAGCCAAGAGACATAGTCCCTCCAGCGTGTTCTGGGTCTTCTCCGGGCTTTCCTCCTGGTGGGATGTGCCTGGAACACCTCACCATGTAGGGGTTCAGGAGGCATCCTGACCAGATGCCTGAGCCTCAACTGGGTCCTCTTGACATGAGGAGCAGTGGCTCTACTCTGAGTCCCTCCCAGATGACCGAGCTTCTCACCCCATTTCTAAGGGAGAACCCAGACACCCTACGGAGAAAACCCATTTCGGCTCTTGGGACGTGGAATGTCTCCTCTCTGGTGGGGAAGGAGCCGGAGCTGGTGTGTGAGGTTGAGAGGTTTCGGCTAGAAATAGTTGGTCTTACCTCGACGCATGGCTCTGGTTCTGGAACCAGTCTCCTTGAGAAGATTACCCACCCTTCTTG
>NW_015113188.1:478485-482407 GCF_001443285.1 Poecilia latipinna | reverse complement strand
TTTTTAAATAGCTAGCTCATTCTCCAAACCAGTTTTTACATAAACAGGGGTTCAGCTCTCAGACTTCTCGTCTCTGTAGCGAATTTCAAAGACAATTGAGCTGCTTGCAGACATCAAGGTGACTTGTCCTGCTGCCTTCGGGTCTGTTTGGGGTTGTCTGTGAATGACAATGGTGTTACTTTACCACCATCGTCAGACTTACTGACCCAAATCAGACACCAAAGTACCGAGCTTCTGGCACCACAACCCTTTATTTTTTTATGGAAATGAAGGTTTTTATTCTGATTCATGCTGTTGGTTCGGTCTAGACAGAAAGGCTGAATGTCACTTTAGAACAATTTAGAATTAGTTCAAATTGTGCATGTTGTATGCAGATGATGTTTTTCTTTAACGTTGATACTGTAGTCGTATCAACTATAGTACATTTTGCAACAATTGCAGCTGCAGGTCTCTGGAGCCATGTCTCTACAAACGTTGCCAGTCAAGCTGTTGTCCACTCCTTGTTGCAGAAATGGTTAAAGTCAAGACATAAACCATCTACGAGGTTTTAACGGAAATGCTCAATTGGACTTCGTTCTCAATCGATCTAAATCTACCCATGCGACTCCCGTTGTTGTTGTATGACTTGGTACAAATGTTAGATGAGACTTTTCACTGCTTTTTTTTTTTTTCGACTTTTCCCCACTCTTCTGTAAAAGTCGGTTTTCTCAAGCACAAGGTGTCAGGTTTGCCGATTCTCAGATTTCTGTAGCTCCTCCACCGTCACCATGGACCTCTTGGCTATTAATGCTCCCACTTGTCCAGCTGTCAGCTTAGGTAGAGGGTCATGACTTGGTATGTTTGTGGTTGTGCCAAAGTCTTTCCATTTTCAGATGAGTGGTCAAAATGGTGCTACGTTAAATGTTCAGAGTTTGGGATTCTATTCTACAACCCAACCCTGACTTAAACTAATCCACAACTTAATCCCCGACTTGTCTGCTGTGCTCCTTAATCTGGACGTTGGCGTGTGGTCATTAATGTTCTCTAATAAACCTCTGACGCCTTCGCGGAACAGCTGGATTTGTGGATTCTGTTTCCCATTGAAGTGGCTTTTGAACATAGTTGGTTGCATTGGATTTTTTTTTTAAAGGAATTCAGGGAAAAGAATCCTTTTAAGATGTTTACAAGTGAAAATCAGGTTTATTTCCTCTTCTGCTTTCCAATTAGGCACCACTTTGTGTTGATACGCTGCCATAGATAAATATAGTGTTAGAATGACTTTGGAAACATTTTATACAGAATTAGTTACATGTTTGAACATTTTCTTCAATCCTTCAATCCTTTGCCTGTGAGGATGACGTTTCAGTCTATTGTCCAACTAGCCTTTTGTATCTGTTTTCGTTTAAAGACTGAAAGAAAATATAGATTAAAAAAAAATTAAGGTCATTACTGAATCACCCCCTTTTGAAACAAAAAACCAAGTCAATGCAAAAGAACCAAAAAGAATAAAAATATGTTGTCTATTCCACAAGACAATTGCTGATTGTTTTGTTTCAGCATGAAAGAAATGATGGCTCAAATTACAACTTTGTTTTCCACAGAACAGCAGATTTACTTGGATTCGGGGGGAAGCAAAGCAAAAAGCTCGAGACCTCTTCCAACCAAACGTTACAGCAACGGTTGTGTTTTAAGCGCCTGAGGTTTTGATTAGTCTGAAAAGGTGTAATTTTAGGAGTTTGCTCGTCGAGCTGTAATTAAAGACGGTATTTTGAGTACCGAAAGTGGTGAAGAAGAAGCAAAACAGAAGCTGGCAAACAAAACATGGCGAGCAAGACGGGCAAAACGAAGGAGTAGCTACATGTGACGTCCAAGGGATATTTGGTATCACTTGTGGCGCGAGGAGTGCGGCGAAATTGCAGGTCTCCTGAGAACGGTCCTGTTTGGATTCTGTGAAAGTCTCTGTGTTTTCTGCAATTAACACTAACGTCTCTCTGCAGAAACATTTGGGCTCTGACATTCACGCGAGCTGAAGTGGCGTGTGTGGGGCCCGGGTGCTTATCTAGACCACATGAGGATAATCGGACAAACCGATCCGACGTTTATGGCACTTTAAAGGTCACCTGGAAAATGTTTTCCGATCGTTTTGCCAAGCGTGAGCGAGTTAAGGAACTTCTACCTCGTCACGATGGAAGCACCGGAAAAAACAAAAAAAATCTCCTTTACTGTTCCACCCTGGAGTCCATCCAGTCTGGGAGAAATTAAACATATTCTCGTGTTAGCATCCTTTTTTTTTTTTTTTAAATTGCGATAAACAAGTCTGGAGCTCATTTAAGTCAGACCCAACCGATTAAAATCTAGTCTGTTCGACTCCAAAACTGCAGAAAGTTTTGACACAATCATTAATGAAGGAGTGATGGAAAACAAGATGAATGAAGAGTGTGACATCAGGACATGTTCACCTGTCTGGGGGCTCCTGAAGGACTTGGTAGACACTGACTCGGAAGGTTTCGTTCCCGTCACGCTCCTGGATGAAGTCCTTGTAGATCCTGAACTCTGCGGCAGTGATGGCCTCGCCCTCTGGGATACGGGACACGTCGAACCAAAATGCCTGCGTGTGCGGCTGGACCAGGAGGTCACGGTCCCCGTCGACTTGCAGATGGAGAGATGGAAAGAGAGAGGGAGAGAGAGAGAGAGAGGGAGAGAGAGACGTGATAGAAAACTTCTGATTAAAACTTTGCCCAAATGACGATGCCACACCACTCATGCAGGTTCTCTTCAAAGAATTAGCCCAAAATTCATCCGTCTTCCCATCAAGTTTGACCAGATTCCCTGGCAAACAGAAGCTTCCCCACAGCATGATGGTACCACCACCATGCTTTACCTTCTGAATGGTGTGTTCAGGAAGATCCACCACCAACCCTTGTCTGTTCAGAGAGCCTTGCTCTCCACATTTGCCGTTTCTCTGCAAACCGCCACTGGAATTTCTTGTTTTTTGTTGTCCCCCCCGCCCCCTTTAAGGCAAAATTTGGTCCTGCACAAATAATCTCCACAACTTTGACTTTTACCTGTCTGTTACGCGCTCTACATGATGCTGTTGTTTCATCAATCTTCTCTAGTAATGCCCCCCAACCTTCACAGATCTGCTTAGATCTGCTAATAAGATGTTTTAATTACATTAATGTTTGTTTTAAAAAATGAAATTAAATAAATAAATAAATAAATAAATCAAATGTTCCATTAAATTGTAAACTTTGTACTTGTTATTTTTTTGCAATTTTGTTCACAAAAATTGACTTTTTCATGGAAAAAAGAAAGAATAGAACAGACTTTATTGTTTCCCAAGGGGAAATATTGACAAATTACTTCATTCAATGTCTTAAATATTAGTAAATACAATAGTACTTTACATATACAACTGACAAAATAAAAAACAATTATACATACATAAGTGTGATATTGTATTATTAACTTTTTGGACAAGTTACATTTTTTTTCTAAAATCAACCAAACAAAAAATTTAATCGTACTCTTTTTTTTTTAAATTAAAAAATGTACCCTTTTTTTTAAAGAATTTTAGAAGAGTTGCAGATTTTTGCAGCTCTGACCAAACTGTATATCACCAGACCAAGAGGCAAATAAAGCGCTTTGGATTGTTAAAGAAAAGGTGGTGACCCAAGGTCTGTCCCGTAAAATCCCAAATGAGATGAATTCAATTGTGGGGGGCATATGGCAATAAAAGGCATAATAAAAAGCAGCTTATTATGGTAAACCAGTCGGTGGTAAGCTGTTGTTTATTTAAACGTCCCTGTGCTGGGTGTTCCGCTTCCCGCAAGCTTGGAAGCACTCCGTCACAAAAAAAAAAAAAAAAAAAAAAAAAAAAATCCACTTCCCCGGGGGGAAAGAACAAAGTAAAAATTTTTTAAACTCACCCCCCCCCCCAAAA
>NW_015113188.1:429428-475430 GCF_001443285.1 Poecilia latipinna | reverse complement strand
CCCTGGGTGGGGGTGTTCCCTCCCCCCCAACTTTGGAAACCCCCCCACAAAAAAAAAAAAAAAAAAAAAAAAAAAATCCTACTTCCACGAGTGGAATGACTAATGTAAACATTATTTAACTCAGCTCCCCCTCCTAAATGCCACTATCGGGGGTGGAAGGAAGATAAAAACACATTCGTGGCTCGCTTTGGCTCTCCGTTTAAAATCGCACACATGTGCTGACCACAAGAAAAGGCCCGGTTCGGGCTCTGCCCGGAAAACCGCAGCAGCAAGTGCACTTCCTCGTACGCGCAACACAAAAGTACGGAAAGCCACACGCCAATTTCATGCGCGCCCTCACCGCCTGGGTCGGCTCCCACCACACCTCCGTAATCATCTCGCAATGCGTCGCCACGCAGTGATTTCCTTTTGATTGGAGAGAGGAAAGCGGAACAGCAGTAACCGGTGGCACCACAAAGGTTTCCACCCATCCTGAAGGTCCCCCCTCTACCCCCCCCCCTTTAGTTAAAAAATAAATAAATAAAAAGCAGAAAAGGTTCTGAGATGTTTCTTTAGCAACCAGGTGAACCCTTGAGAAGGGACGGTAGAGATCTCTCTCGCCCCTTTAGTTTGAAGCACCAACCATCCATCCATACCGATGACGTCATCCGGAGATCCCGCGGACGGTTTGTGGATATCTGAGAGGATCATCCTTACATCTTCTCCTGACGCCCCTGACGCTAAAAAAGAAGTAAAAAAAAAAAAAAATAAAAAAATCTGGAACGTTTCTTTTACGGCACCGCACGATGACTCACAGTCCTCTAAAAACCCCTCTTAACATAAAAACACACACATGCCAGGAGCCCTGAGAGTGCCGCATTCTGAACCCTGCTAGTCATTTGTTTGACCGCAATTAAATGCTGCAGGGGGAACGAGGGGTGATTTTATGAAAGCAATAATTGCTTGTAAGGACTTGGTGTGTTTACGTTTGGGCCCATTAGCTGCACAGATCAGACCTCAGATATGCAAACTTCCCTCTGGGAGACATTTCGACACTACAGATTGCTCCCGACGCTGCGGGGCCACACAGCAACACGGCTATATGGACATTTTTTTGTTTGTTTGTTTTTACAGTAAATCAATTTCGTCGCAAAGTCAGAGGTCGTAATTACGCGTTATGAAAGGTTATTATTTGAATTTCTTATCGATGTAGAACTCCGAAAGTGGCGTCGCTGGCCTCCTGGAAACTTTGACGATGATGTTGATATTCATACAAAAAACGTCGACAACCATTAAATAAACCACACATAAATTGAGTAATAAATAAGTAGGCACATTAAGTTTTATAGCATAATTAAAGTAAACATTAAAATGGCCCATTTTACTGTTGTCTAAGCTTGTTTCTTCCTGCTTTGGTTCAAAAAGTATTTCTCGACTCTCCTGCAACTCATCAGCTGCATCGTCACCAGATATAAATTCATATGGTTCATGTGGAGAACACTGGGTGATGTTTTCAACCAAAAATAATAGGTTAAAATGACTAAACAGTCCTTCAATTGTTAGGAATTTAAAGGAGTGATTCTGAAAGGGAATAATTAATCGAATAACCTAATATGAGACAGATCTCATATTACGGAGATATTTTTTTTTAGAAAAGTAGACAAAATCAATTGTCACAACCAGCATTTAATCATCTGAGCGCTCATAAAATCCAACTGGAGGGTGCTGGTTTGTTAGATCTCCCACCTACTGCTTACTGCTTTCCTGACTTGCTGCTTTTGCTAGCACCGCATAACAGCTCGACCACGCACCGAAGTGTTTATTTACGGCGTCCCTGTTTGCCATTTATGTCCCATCTCAAATCATCGGCGTGTCACATTTGGAAGGACGTCTTGAAACGATTGTGAAGCCACCAGGAAACAATGCCTTCAGTCAAATGCGGTGGAGAAAAACAGCTGGGCGAAGAGAGCTCAAAAGGAGAAATGCCACCCACCAGTTGTCTGTATTTTGTCTTTTTCCTCCCTCTCCTGCCTCAGAACTCCCCAAATGTGAAACCGCATGAATGTGCCTTTGGTGTTTGGAAACATATTTCCACATCTCGTTAGCTGAAGTGAAAGGTTCACTCTATAGCTGCGTGGAATGGGACGATGTCACGACGTCCCATTGTTTTACCATCGACTTGACATTCTGAATCCCGCTGCTGATAGGAGGGCTGGCAAAGACTAGTTTCATTCTCTCCACCCGGTCCACGCCCCGAGGCAGGTTTGCTGGTGCAACAAAACAAGTACAAACACCATACCGCCTGCTGCTTCCCCCACCACACACACACACACACACACACACACACACACACACACACGTTTGCGTGGCTATCTTTGTGAGGACTTTCCATTGACTTCCATTCATTTCAACAGCCTAAGCCTTACCCTTATCCTAACCCTAACCAAAACTCAATTCACACCTTAGTCCTAAATCTGACCCCTGACCCAAAAACCTTGGGGACCAGGCTTCGGTCCCCACAAGGAGTAGTGGGTCCCCACAACATCGTATGCGTCAGGAAAATGGTCCCCACCAGGTATTACAAACAAATGCGCACACACGCACACACGCACACACACACCTTCAGAGCTTTCCTCCTCTAAGGCAAACAACTTGGATACCTCCCTTTATTAACTCAATGCCGCTTCGGTTTCCCCGACTTTTCATTTGTCATTGACCGATCACAAACCGCTGGAGCACAATGCACTGTGGCGGCTCTGATAACTGCAGGAAACCCACAGTTACCCGTTAAGTTGTAAGGTTGAGCAGAGAAATCAGACGTATGAATGTGGCCACAACGTGTACAGTATGGCGACGATTTATCACAGCGAAAGTGACCCACGGGTTCCTGACACACAGCTAACAATTTACAGGTAAATGTTTTGAAAGGAAGTACACTGTCCTGTAATTATACAGTTTGAAGCATTGGGAATCAATAAGAACTGGTTTCTACCATGTTCCAAATTCATTTGAATCTAGCCTCAATTATGCAAAAATTGTGTTTTGGCGTGACAGACTCCACACCCTCAATACCTGATAATCCCTTAAAGGGGCAGTACTAAGTAAAATGTATTATTTTGAGCTTTACGACATGTTATAATGTTATTCCCTAATCAAAATCACACCTGCGGTGTTGCCTTCATTCTTTCATGCATGTTTAAGAAATCCTTTAATCTCCCATGGCAACCATTCAGATGTACCAGACGCCTGGGTGGGCACAGCACTGCCTTCGAGGATGAAGCTCCTCCTCTGAGCTGCAGTTTCCAAGTTCACCTTCAGAGCAGCAATCTCTCGTATCTCCCCCACTCAGCTCCTTCAGACTAGCCAGCAGCAATTAGCAGGAGCTGTGCATATGATCAAGCTACTTCTCAGTGAAACGTTGGTAAAAACAGTTTAAGGGTTAATAGAGGAGCCATGTTGTGTTGACTTCCTGAAGGCGGAGTTTCAGAAAGAGCAGGAGTTTTTATAAAGAGACAGAGGCCCAGTTTCAAGGCACTAAAATACAAATTCAGATGTCTTTTGAGTCATATTTGATACCTTCTGCATTTCTATAGCAACTGAAGGGAACATAGCACATTTGCTATAAAATGGCACAATGTGCTTAGAAAATTCACGATGCTGCCCCTTTAAGAGCAAGGGAATCGGGTGCTGTTAAGTGAAAATCAGCAGTTGTCATCACCTCAGCAAAAGTGCAAATTTTCTCCTATTGATTGCCTTGTGAATTAACACAACACCAAGAAGAAAAGACAACAGTGTGAGCGGTCTTGGGTCTTGAGAAATTCAATATGGAACGAGTTTTATGATCACAATTGTTCTTCACGCAGAAAGATGATTTACGAGCAGAAGACATTTGAAACAATCGTCGCAGGCATGGAAAGGCCATTGCCAGAATGTCCAACTCTCTTCATACATCACTTAGCATGTTAAAAAACTTTAATTTAATGACAGTACAATTACAAAGAACTCCAAAAAAAAAGAAAGTCATGAAAGACGAACAGCTGTTTCAGCAGGAATGCCACAATAAAAGAGTCTTTCCAAAACGACTAAAGGGCCGAACCTTGTGGGTTTGCACAGCTGCGTCGTAATGAACCACGAAACCTCTGGAACAATGTTCTTTGAACTGCTGAGACCCCAAAGAACGGGAAGCCTGGCTGCTCAGAGCACAGCCTGCGCCAGGGCGAACACAAATGTCAAGCACGGTGGTGGAGTGCTGATGATTTGGATTTGTTTTAAAGGCACAGGACCTGGGCTCTGAAACCCACTGGGAAATGGCCTAATCTGTATACCAGTGAATTTTTAAAGTAAAAAAGAGAAAAGCCGTTGATCACAAATTCAAAAAATGTTTTTAAAAAATCCAAAGAGTTTATCTAATAAAGAAAGAAACGGTGTGAAAGTGAAACTACGTGTTAAAGGAGGCTCAAAAAGCTACTGAAATGTGGATTTGCTTTGTTTTTCCCACACATTACGACATTAATTTGGCTTCATTGAAGGTTTTTTTTTTTAATTCTTATTTTGTTCTGCTTTTTTTAATGTTTTATTGTGACCTTACACGTAAACACTGACAAATGTTGTTCTTTACGGATGACATTATGTCCTAAAACAATGGCCTAAGAAGTGATTTATTTATTTTGCCTATCATGGGGGCTGCACAGTGGCGCAGTTGGTAGAGCTGTTGCCGTGCAGCAAGAAGGTTCTGGGTTCGATTCCCGGCCCCGGTCTTTCTGCATGGAGTCTGCCTGTTCTCCCTGTGCATGCGTGGGTTTTCTCCGGGTACTCCGGTTTCCTCCCACAGTCCAAAAAAAAACATGACTGTTAGGTTAATTGGTCTGTCTAAATTGCCCCTAGGTATGTATGTGTGTGTGTGCGCATGGTTGTGTGTCTGTGTTGCCCTGCGACAGACTGGCGACCTGTCCAGGATGTCCCCCGCCTCTCGCCCGGAACGTTAGCTGGAGATAGGCACCAGCACCCCTCCCGACCCCACTGAGGGACAAGGGTGTTCAGAAAATGGATGGATGGATGCCTATCATGGGCCACTATCCTGCAGTTTTTAGATGTGCTACAAAACACTGGAATGAAATAACTTAATTACCTCCTTCTTGTGTAGAGGCCTTGCTAATGACCTAATTATTGTATTCAGGTGTGGTGCAGCAGAGGCACATCTAAAAGTTGCAGGGCAGTGGTGGCCCTCCAGGACTGGAGTTTGACACCTGTGGCCTAGATCATATTTGGGGGAAAAGATTTTGTTTGTTTTTTCAAAATCACTTTTGAGGGGGGGAATACTTAGCCCATCAGGAAGGTGGTGGTATTAAGTATTAACCTGCTGTAATGTTTTCCATAGTAAACATTTCCATGTCTCACACACAGCAGCTTAATTACGATGATAATAATAATAATCAGTGTGAACACTCACCGAGGTTGACGAAGCTCATCACCGTGTCCGCGTCGTCCAGGAAGCGGCTGTCCTGCGGGCTCACAGCCGCCGACGCCTGCCCCTCCAAAACCGCCCTGTACCGCGAGTAGGCGCGTGGTTCTGCCTCCGTGGACACGGTGTTGTACAGATCCAGCATGAACGTCGGAGCGGCGGTGTGCTTGGCGTGAGCGTGCGGCCGCGGGCGGTGCGGCAGGCCCAGGATGGAGAGGATCTCCCGCTGGATCTCCCTGCGCTCCTGGCTCCGCAGTCTCCGGTGGATGAAGCTGGAGCCCACCTCGTTGTCCACGGAGAAGTTGGAGAAGGAGACGCGCGTGGCCGACGCGCAGGATCCCCAGCACGACAGCAGGAACAGAGCGGTCGCCAGCATTTTATTTTATGTTATATTTCTTTTAAAGTCCTCCCCAACTTTTACGCGCGGCTCTAATCGAAAAGGAGACGCCGGAGATGCGATCTGTTCCTCAGGCGGTCCTTGGACATGTGCAGAGAGTTAGAAACACGCCTCCCGCTATCAACGCCGTGTGTCGTTCATTCATTCATAATTCCCCGTTTGCTCGGCAGCGTGCAGCCCTGATTCAGCCACGCGCGCTTCTCTGACGGCTCCGCGGGGAAAAGACTTTTATTGCGGCGCTGCATCAGAGGAGGGGCGCGAGCGGTTCAGAAGAGGACCAGCACACGTCATTTAAACAACAAACTCTCCATAAAGTTTTCTAAAATTGAATCCACTAAAAAAGATACACGTTTAACAGACGAAAGACACCTAAATAAATGGGTTACATTTCAACCAACTTTTGTTTACAAATGTACTTATTGGACTAAATTTTCTTTATCCTAACGTCTTATTGGATTTTTTTTTCTTTGTTTAAAAGTAACCAAAATCGGAGAAACTTTAAAATCTCCTCTAACAAGGGTGACATACAGGTAATTTTCCTGACAATTCAGGGAGAAATCTTGTACTTCCGAAATAAATCCAACTTACAGACAGAAACAATGACGCAGCTCTGCACTTATGCTAAGTAAATTTACTCTTCACTGATAATAAAACCCTTCACCTGCTGCTTGGATAGGTACGACAAATAAGAATTACAAAACAAAACAACATCTTCCATTAAATGCACACCAAAATGTGTTAAGATTTTTTTTTTATTATTATTTTTATTTTTTGCAAACACAAATGAGCTAATTGTGATACAGTTGAACTGTTAAACATTCCATTCACAAATTAAAAAAAAAAGAAAAAAATTAATAGGCAGTGTTTAGTACCCTCTAAAACTTATTTTTATAGTGCACGGAGGGGAGGATGGGAGACACAAAGTGCCATTTATCTCAAATGAATGGGTGTGAAGCTTTGATATTCCGTTGGAGGCTCAGGGTCAGAGTGCCTTCTGGTTTGGACGAGACTGCTTGAGGTGCTGCAGTTTAAAGTGAGATGGAGTGGATCGCCATTTAAAGTCCTTTTCTTTCGCATTTCGGGACTCTGTGGCCAGCTCTTACACAAAACCCCCCTATCTGTGTCCATCATAAAGTGGTTTGAATTGTTGTCAACAATCTGCATTGAAAAAGGGGCAAATCCCCATAATCCCCTTTACGGCGCAGAAATTCTTTGAACCGGGACAATAAAGAGAGGCCCGCCCTAATTGCTGAGTGATCAGCGGTAGTCTGGGTGCATGACGGGACATGCAAATGTGCTTCCAAAGAGACGCTGCGGCTCTGCTTTAACAGAACAGGGGAGCAGGTGAGAAGCGAGGCCAGCTTTACTGCGGATTAAATAAAGCGTAAGAAGTTGTACCGCTGCTATTTGTACACCTTCAAATTAGTTTTTCACATTTGTCACATTTCACCTGTTGTCTTTGTTGCGTTTTAGTCAGGTTTTATGAGGTCAACAAAGAAGCACATAACTCTGAGGAGAAGACCATGGACTCTGAAGTCACTTTACAAGTAAAAATCTAAAATATAATATGTACACGTGTATTTATTTCTCTTAAAGTCAAAACTTACCACCTTTCACGACAAGTATTTTGAGTTTTGCGATTCTTTTTTTTTTTCTCCATTTTTTTTATTTTCATACTATTGTCAAACTGAAAGTTTTCTCAATCAGAATTAGGTCTCTACTTTGACTAGACCACATGCTTTGAACTAAGCCATCATTGCAGCTAATGTTTAAGGTCTGAAATATGGTGCTGAGATATTTATATTCATAAAAAAAATGTTGAAATTATCTTCAAAATGTGATTTTCATGAGCAGCAGCATCTGAATTAGCAGAAAACAGTTTTATTTGCAGTAGACATTACGCAGCTGAAGATGTTTACACCGGCACACGCAGGTCACGTAATGTGACTCAGCCCTCGCAAACTCAAATAAACTCTCGAGTCATCCAAGTGGGACACAAACATTTGTAAACCTTAGCATCCCCTTGACTATAATTATTTAGACTACAGTTTGTTTCTCTAAATTGGTTTAATTATCTTTGGATGTAAACAGACACAGCTACACAATGTAAGACAGACTTTTCTGTTGTTTTAAGTGATATAAACACGTTTCTTGTCTTTTTTCCATCATATGCTGATATATTTAGGGAGTTTCATGAATTAAAAAATAAAATACAGATTCCACAGAACCTAAGAATACTATTTTGTATTCATTAAACTGTAAAAGCCACTTAAAATTAGTTTATTCTCAGCTAAAATTAACACTGATCCTGGCCGTGAACACACCATCCCTATTGTGGCACATGGACAAATTTGAAGAACACCGAATTATTTTCAGAAAGTGAAGGAGCCTGAATACCTATATACACACCAAACCTTTTAGACGATAGGTTTTTATTCTCTTTCAACTCCTTTTGAAATATGTTGAAGTTTGTAATGCTTACAGAGAAATTAGGACAATCACAACACTGTAGTTGGGAAATCATTCAACTCTTCTTTCATCTTTCACATTTCAATCCAGCAGGTGGCGATAATGAGACTATAAGCTGGTTTTCGAACATCTAAGGAATCACCGAGTAAAACGAAGTCATCAAACTGCGACACAGACGCACTGCAGTGGTGAGCGCCACACCTTTGCTCTGTAATAATATATGTTTGTTATATTTAGACCTTGTGCTAATGATCTAATTTAACATATTAAAGCTTCGTGTATTAATACAGTTTCTAGAAACGGCTGCTAAATTAAAATGATGAATAAAGAAGTTAAAAATGTATTTAGCCCCACAGCTAAAGACGGACAGAGCTAACATTAGCGTCTGAACTGCTCACTCGCGTTTATTTCTCAACTTTATAAAATCAAGGCTAGTTTCATATACCTTTAGGTCTTTAAGTGCTATTTATAATTGGTAATTTATTATTTTATTTGTTTAAAACCGTGTTAGAGCAAACCACATTCAGTCGGCGCTTGACATGTTGTTAGCAAGACCGTTACTTTAGCTGTAAAGCTAGTCCATATTATGTCATAAAATTACCTTCTAGTTTCAACTGTGACAACATTCGCTACATATGATTGTGTACTTCCTTTTGCAAATGTATTTTTTTGTCTGTAATGGATAATTGAAATAATATGAAAATAATGGGCTGTTTTAAAAATGAGGGCTCATCTTTGCGCCTTTTCCCGCAGCCGTACATTCGGTGCGCCTTTAATGCATTATGAGCTTGTTCGGAACGGCTTCCAGCTTTGGGACAGGAGGGACTGGTGTTTTTGGAAGCACGACAACTGACAGCCATAATCCCATGAAGGTAAACTGAAAGAACTCGTTGAACGTAGTGCAGTAATCGTGACTCCTGTGCATCCCTCTCTCACCTGTTCGCCTGATTGTTCTCTCACAGGATGTCGAAGTGACTTCGCCTCCAGATGACAGCATCAGCTGCCTGGCCTTCAGTCCTCCAACCATGCCAGGAAACTTCCTTATTGCAGGATCCTGGGCTAACGATGTAAGTTAGTTGTTGAGTCATTCAGTAGAAATCTATGTAGACAGAAACCAAGGATGGATTTTGTGTATGATTTGTGACCCAGTGTGCTTGTTTGAGAGCAGCTGCTGTAAAATGTTATTATAGTAGAGCTCCAAAGGTCTGTTCCATGGAGAATGTAGGTCCCTTACTTTGACTGGGTCAAGCTGTCAAATTCATTATTATGGCGGTATCACTGGGTGCAGTATTTGTTTTGTGATAAATTACTTTAGTAGTATTCATATTTCCAATATCTGAAGTATATTTGGTGATTTTAATACTGCATAAAAACATAGCATGTTTTCCTGATATTGTGCAGGTCTATTTTGGATGCTATTGTTTAATTTGTGTAATTGACTACATGCATTTGATGATATACAAATGTAATGGGAGAGGCAAAAAATGAGTTAAATACTAGTTAAATATGTTTAGACATTTTTCCAATCCTCCTTTATCAGGAACACAAGAAAGACATATTGGATTTATTCACTTTTTTAAGCTTTTTTTTTGTGATTAATGTGAATTTTATTCTCATTCACTTGGGAACTTACAACAAATAACATTAGAACTAATATTTTTAACGTTACTTGTACACAGTCTGAATTGTCAGGAGATACTTTCAGCGGCATGCTCATTTTATTCTCAGTCTGTATGCAAAGAGGTGAATGCTGAATAGGACAAACGGAGCAAATATATCCAGCCTTCCTGTTATCAGCTGAAGTCTTTCTCTCACTTCTTCAGAGCCTAAATCAGACATGTTTAAAAACGGGTTTAGGAATTTTACAAAGCTCATTTTACAAGTCTGTGCTTCTACTGACTTGATTGTCAAATGCTGATGCTAAAAACGGCTAACATTAAATCTTCCACATCAGAATTATTTGCACAACTTTTCCTTCAGTGAAAACTTTGTGTTTTCACTGAAGGAAAAAGATTATAATTTTTATGTTTTTCACCAGCCTCCTAATGCTGAACAACTGATTTTTCTTTGCATCATAAATGCACAAGAATGACACAGTTGGGTTCAGAATTATTATTCAAATATATTTGTTTGTTAGGATCTCCAGTAGCCATTGCCATGATAATGGCTGCTCTTCCTGTAAAAACATATTACAGAAACAGTTACACACACATTATATAGTGTTAGTAACATTACATATTTCATGTATATACATTACAACACTTTATATTATAAAATACTTTAAGGTTCTTTCAGAAGCTCTAGCATTAGTCTCATTTAAAACAGATGAAGAAAGGGAGTTCAATGTTCTCATTTAAAAATGCATTGTTGTTCCATGATGGAAAACATGCTTTTTAAACACGCTAGTAATACAATTGTGCCAAGTGTGACTAAATATAGGTTGATCATACAAAACATTTTGTGTATTAGTTAAAATGTTTGTGAGCAACCTGGAGGAATGATTTGGGTCACTACCTTGCCTAAAGCCAGACTTGCAGCACTTTCTTTCTTTTTTCGAACAATTTCTGGGTTTACAGGTTTTTCCTTCAGGCCTTGAAAGTGTTTCTCTCAAATCCATCCTGCTACATGACAAGCTGATCGCAACTTTGTTTCCACAAACCGGACAAAAGTCACACATTTCCAGTCGTATTTTGTTGTTTCTGTGTGGTTTCAGGTTAGATGTTGGGAGGTGCAGGACAACGGACAGACCGTCCCCAAAGCCCAACAGATGCACACGGGTCCGGTGCTGGGTGTCTGCTGGAGTGACGTAGGTGTCATCTTACAAAAATAAAACAACCCACACGGCTCATGAGGGTGCTTGAAATCCTTGAAAACACTTTAACTTCAGTTGGGTGTTTTCAAGGTTTGGAAAGTGCTTGGTTTATGTATAAAGCCATTGAAAGTGTTTGATATTTCAGTAGCAGAGGTTTGTAATAAAATGCAATCTAACGCTTAAAGTCCTCAACTTTGACATTATTTGCAGTTGAAATGAGATATTTTAGTACACCTGCTAAAACAACGGACACTTTTTCTCACTGTCTGAAATTAAATCGGACTAAACTCTTCATGTTTTAGGTCATTTAGAATTTAAATTATTTATATTTGCTAAATGCCAGAAAGCTTGGCAAGAAAATATTTTTAGAGATTTTTTTTGTAACTTTCTATGTATGTTTTGTTTAAATATTTAATTGATCAGCAATGTCATTTACCATACCTCGTATTATTTCAGTGTGATGAATATTTATTATCACAAGACATTAACGTAATAAATGATGTAATAGTAAATTGAAACTTCAAAAAACTTTTGTTTTTAGTTCATTTGTATCGTTTTTATCCTCAAAGTTTGATGCTGGAAAAGTTTTAAAAAATTCCTCAAAATGCTTGTAAAGTGTTTGAATTTTAATGTGGGAAAAGTGTACGAACCCTGAATCCATGTGTTGGATATTTGCTGCTAGATTGCAAAAAAACGCTTATGATGTCATGTTTGTTTTTTATTCTGCAGGACGGCAGTAAGGTGTTCACCGCTTCATGCGACAAGACGGCCAAGATGTGGGATCTTAACAGCAACCAAGCGATGCAGATTGCACAGGTTGGACGAGATCCCGCCGGGTCCGCCGTGCGATCAGCTTGATTTCATCTCACACGTCTCCTCCTTCCTCTCCCCAGCATGACGGTCCAATCAAATCAATCCACTGGATAAAAGCCCCAAACTACAGCTGTATCATGACTGGCAGCTGGGATAAAACACTGAAGGTACGACGGCCTTCTTCAGGGTTTCCCACAGGAAACTCGTTAAGCCCGGTGGTAGAAGCGCTAAGGCAGTCATCCTGCGGCCCACCGTGATTTTGAGTTAAAAATGTTTTAAAGTTGACAGGAAATGTGAAAATATGACTAGGTAATTATGTTATTGGAAGATATTATTTGAGATACCTAAACACCAACTGTAAAATCTTAAAAAAGGCAAACAAAAAAGCAGTTATTTCAGTCGTTTCATCTTAATGGAAGTGTCCAAAATTTGGTGCTCCTTTATCCGTGACTTGTCACTTTATGTGCTGAAGTTCTTGGCATGTAGACCAATAAAGATCGGCAGTGGTTGCAGAAACTGGTGTATAAAAAAAACCTACAGCAAATAAATGAACAATTATTGGTGGGGGTACAAGTCAAGCCTGGTGGCCCGCCAGGCTTACAAAACTCTGTGGGAAAGCCTGCTTCTTCAAGCACCTTGAACACATTCGTTTGTTGCATTTATAGAGAATGTAATTCCAGTCTCAGACACATCTGTCCATCAGTCTGACGTTTTGTCGCATTTAGAAACATTGACGTTTTTCTCTTTAAAGTTTTGGGACACCCGCTCGCCCAACCCCATGATGTCCCTGCAGATGCCCGAGAGATGCTACTGTGCCGACGTTGTAAGTCCGTTATAACCAGCATGAGGTCATTTCTAAAAGCTTCCTGGTGAGAGAACTGACTCACACTGTTGGACGTAGGTGTATCCCATGGCAGTGGTAGCCACAGCGGAAAGAGGCCTTATAGTGTACCAGTTAGAGAACCAGCCTTCTGAGTTTCGCAGAATAGACTCCCCTCTCAAACATCAGGTGAGCTGCTCTTTAACTCTGAGGTTTTAAAAATGTTGTAATGTTTTATTGTTATATTGTTCAGTGTTGTCTGTTTTTTGCTTTTTAGCACCGTTGTGTTGCCATATTTAAGGACAAGCAGAACAAGCCAACAGGCTTTGCACTGGGAAGCATCGAGGGCAGAGTGGCCATCCATTACATCAATCCGCCAAACCCGTGAGTTTTTGTAAAACACACAACACGTATACAAGCTTCCTGCTCCAAACCTAAAAAAAAAAAAAGACGACTTCACAGAATTCTCTAATCTTCTTTAGAGCCAAAGATAATTTCACCTTCAAGTGCCATAGGTCCAATGGAACCAACACAACCACTCCACAGGACATCTATGCTGTAAGTTGATCTTCTTGTATTAACACTATTAAAAGTTAGGGATGGGATACAGATTTTTTCCACTTTTTTATCCAAGTTTGGCAAAAGCAACTAGCACTGCACATCACCAGGAACACATCCTAACTATGGTGAAATACTGTGGTGGCAGCATCATGCTCTGGGGTTGCTTGTATTCAGCAGAGACAGTGAAGATGGATGGAAATCAGAGGATTTTGAATTTAAAACTGGGCCATGTTGTATTTTTCTTAATTAAAAAAAAAGAATTTAGTTGTTAATTTGCATCTTCTAATATTGTATACAAGAGGCTTGAGTGGTTAAATGAGAAAGCTCTAGAAAGTGCCAATTTTTTCCCTCCGCTTAATTGTCAGAACAATCGATTATTCCAATCGATCACTAAAATAATCATCAGTCGTTAACCTTACTCCACTCCTGTTTCTCCTGACCAGGTTAACGCCATCTCCTTCCATCCTGTCCATGGCACGCTGGCCACCGTGGGCTCCGACGGACGCTTCAGCTTCTGGGACAAAGACGCGCGCACCAAGCTGAAGACCTCCGAGCAGCTCGACCAGCCAATCACAGCTTGCTGCTTCAACCACAACGGCAACATCTTCGCGTACGCCTCGAGCTACGACTGGTCAAAGGTACGAGGTGCACAGTCGGTTCTTCACCTCTCTTTATCGTTTTACTTTAAAAAAAAATAAAAAATGAGTCTTGATCTTCTAGGGCCATGAGTACTACAACCCCCAGAAAAAGAACTACATCTTTCTGAGGAACGCCGCTGAGGAGCTGAAGCCTCGGAACAAGAAATGGTGAGAGAAGGGCAGCTGCTGTTACCGTGGAGACCGTGGTCAATGAATGGGGCTGCCCCATTTCCTGATTGCTCCTGTGGCTCTGGCTGTGGGCTCTCAAGGGCATGCATGAATGTGGGCAGTAAGGATACCGACATGATTTATTTATTTATTTATTTATTTATTTTTTAAATTCAGCCTCGCTCTGTAGCCACCCGGTTTGGTAAAAGCACTTGGCACTTTAAATATGTGATGTCGTTTGCTCCAAACATGTGTGTGTGCACAAACTACTCTTGTACTCAAACAAGGTTGTATGTAAAGGATGGAGCCTTCTGTCTTAGCTAAAGAGTCTAGCCTGTAAACATGAAGTATTTAATGTTAAGGAAGAGGTACTTAAAGATGTTATTTATTGGAATATTGAAGTTTAAAAATGAAATATATCCTAAATACAGAAAACCAAGCATATTTTGTAAGCGCTTTGCTTGTAGAATAGCCATTCTTCCTTTTGTTCAGAAATAAACGAGCGATAAAACAACCTCGCTGCTCTGTCACTGACTGCTACTTCCTGTCTCCAGATTCGTCGCGCCAAGTCGCACCTCTTGTGGAGAATTGCGGGAGACCTGCTGCTTTAGTGTGCGTGTATGCGTTCGAGACATGCTCCTTCCTTTCGACAGACGTCTGGACCAATGCCGTGGCTCCCTGGTGCCTTGCATGGACCAATCAGAGGGGCCAACCCATCTCGATGTTGCATGATAGTTGGCCTTTTTAAGTTTTTCGTAGAAGGGGAAGAGGGCTTTAATTTGATATTTGTCTTGATATTTTTTTAATGACTATTTCAGTGTGTCCAAGTTTGTTTGTTTGTTTGTTTGTTTGTTTTTTCCCCACAACTTCCAAAAAGTTTTCATTTTCTTGTAATTTTGCTGTTATTCCATTAAAGATATTGGGATGTAAAATAAATAAGTGCGCCCTCGTAGATTCCAACGTTGTGTTTGCGTTTCGACAAGACAGTCAACTGTGACCAAAAGGATCTCTGTATAAAGTTCTGTGCTCGTAGGCTGCAGAGCAAAGGTAATATTTTCGGACTTGACAAAGATCTCACCTCACGTTTTTGGATGCTAAATGTTTTAACTACTCCCTCCTATCTGCCTGTTTTACTCACAGTTAACCAGCAGGTGGAGTATTTTACCCCCGACAGTTTTAACTCGGCAGGACAAATGGGATCAAAGATGTGTGATGAAACTCTCCCATCCAGTTCCCCTGGATGGGTAGGAGGATTTCAGGAGGATATGAATGAGGTAGTTGGGGCTACTACAAAGGCCTTGTGTGAAGAGTGGACCAGATCTTAGAGGTAGAGGTGCGAGTTAAGTGTCTTTTTATAGAGGTCATTACAGCGTCGCCTCTTTGTCAGACTGACCCTAGGTAGTTAGCAGTAGACCTCCAAGGCAACGGTGGCGGGAAGGTTTAAAGCCACTACAGTTCCAATGTCCCCGCTACGCTTTCGGCGAACAATCTACACTTTAGCAGGTTCTGCAACATTTCAGCGAAGCTGCAATAAAATCCCTGCAGGTCTTGAAAGTCGGCTTGTGCTGCAGGATTAGCGTGTCTCTCTGGAGTTGGAAATGCAACAACTCTTGCACATGCAGAACAACCACCAAATGGATAGAGCACTAACTAACATGAGTTACAAGAAGCATTACTTTTCAGATTCTTTGGAATTTAAGCTTTAAGCTTTATGTTACGTTTATTGTGATGTGCCACACTACTAAAGTTGCAAAGGGCAATTTGCGTTCAAGACAATAGCAGTCCAATACCATTATGAACAGACTATAGTGTGTCTGTTTGTGGGAGACCTACCCAAGCAGTTTACTGAGGTATAGTGGAGTTATGATGCTGATTCTGTATAAATTAATCATTCATGCTTTGCTCAGACTAATAGTGTGGACTTCAGCCACCGTCATTCATCGTGACCCCATTTAAAAAATAAAGCAAACAGTTGTAGTGCAGTTTGAGTAAGATGGGTTGAATCTGGACACTGTTAAGGACAGCATGCTGTCATTGAAAGGTTTATGGGAGAGGGGAAAATGTAAAAAAAAAAAAATGGCAGAAGATGATATGATCTTGAATACTTTGAAATGGAAACCAAAAGATAAAAGATGGGGAAGAAAGAAAACGACTCCAGAATATCTCTGTTCTAGATCGTCTAGTTTATGTGTTAGCCAGCCCATCTCTCAGACTTTCAACCAGTAGAAAACATTAAAAAAAGATTTACTTCTGAGGTGATAAGGATAGCACATTAATTTTGGAATTTAATTAAATGATCTGGGGCAGAAATGCCTGTTCCTGGCAGATGTGCAGCAATTCTCACAGTGGTTACATGACCATAATTTCAAAGATTTTCAGAGTAATTAGATTTTTTTTGTAGTGGTTTTAAAGGAAACGAGAATGATCCTTTATTGACCCATAGTGAGAAAATGTAGCTCCAGATATCTGTCTTTAACAAATGTCCAAATGTCTGCTTGTTCCTTTAGATTAGAACAAGCTTGAACATTTCTTTTTTTGTTTTATTTTTGGAATTATGTGTTATCAGAATATGTGCATCTCGTGGAAATAAGTTCATGAATGTTTTTAGTTGTTTTCAGTGTATTCTTATGTCATTAAACAAGCGGCACGAGTAGAAATTCTATGTCTGAACATTTAGTATTTGAACACAGAAATGAAGGTGCAAATGTTATTAGCTTGTAACAACGAGGGAAACTTGCTGGGTTTCCGACTTGCAAGTGGAATGGACCATTACATCTGTCCCAGATTCAAACTCCCACAGCTGAGACAATCTGAACACAGCAAATGCAAATGGTGGCACTCAAAAGAACTCTTTGTTAGTTTCTTTCTATGTTATCTCACCCGAGTTATGAAAGTTTGTAAAGTTTGTTTTCGAGAGGGTAGCGTTTATCACAAAAGAGCAAAAACATCTCTGTAGGTGTAAACTACATTTAAAATAAGTTTAATGGCTATTAGCTTAAACTGTAAACATGTTTATAATGTCGATCTTTATAGACTATATCTACCATGTCATATCTGCAAAAGGCAAATTAGCTCTACCGAGTATTGCACGAAGGGGAAGGATTTAGGCGACAGGTCGATGGTACAGTATTTCCCCTCCTGTTTTAGAGCAGTCCAGCGCGTACAGTACAGGTTTTTCTTTGTGCTTAAAAAGACAAAAGCAGGTGCAACTGGCACTGAAACGATGAGCCAATGGGAGGACCCGCTTCAACAGTTGTGCACGAGGAGTCCACGCTCATTGGCCAACAGTTGTGGTGGGGGTGGAGTCGTATCGTTTGGTATAAATACTCCTACCACTGTTTCTTGCCTCGACTACAAACCGGCTAGGTGTGCTGGGTGTAGAAGGCTTACAAGCGGCGTGAAGCGCGGATTCCTACAGGTTGCCGCAACTTTTTTTTTTCTTTCTTTCTTTCTTTTTTTTTCTTTCTTTCTTTCTTTTTTTTTCTTTTTCTTTTTTCTTTTTTATTTTACCAGAGTCTACAGAGAGCGAAAATAAAACGGCGCCACTCCACTAGAGATTAGAGCGTGGTTTTTGGATGTCGGGGGGAACTGTTGAGCGCTTAGTGTAGTACTCTGTGTGCCTCGGTCTGTCTCTCCGGCTTGACCAATGCTCCTGCATCAGTACATGAACGGATCCCTGGAAGTCATGCCTCCCACACCGGTCCAGAAAGACACGACGTTCACCAAAATCTTCGTCGGCGGGCTGCCGTACCACACGACTGACGCCTCGCTCCGAAAATACTTCGAGGCTTTCGGGGACATCGACGAGGCAGTTGTGATAACTGACAGACAGACCGGTAAATCCAGGGGCTACGGCTTTGTAAGTATGAACAACACAAACACACGCTCATTTTTGCTTAGCTCTGTCAAACCTGTCTTTTTAACTTATCACACTAGTTTCTGTCAGTTTGTAAAAAAGTTGTTTTCTGGGTCATTAGCTAAAGAACACGTTTAAAGTCTGAAGTCACTCATGCAGGCTTAAACGCATAATTGCGCAGCATCTTTGTTTTTGTCTTGCCTTGTTGCCTGGTTGGCTGTTCTTTTCGATTAATTAGGATGAGGGATCACAAAAGTTGATGGGTAACTAAGAAGATTATATTTCAGCATATGTCTAATGTCCACTCCTCATTTATAACCCCCACCTCCCCTCAACCCTGAGCAGCCCCAGCTTATTGCTCTGGAAGTGTGTATTTAGTGTGTGTGTATGTCAGAGAGAGAAAGAGAGAGAGGCTGGACTCTTTGCTTGCTTTATATGGTTATTTCGGAGCAGTGGGGAGGTTGACCTTGCACACTCTTGCTTTCCATTGTCAGGAACCAGAAGACATGATTTACATCACAGTTCAGGCTGCTGAAAAAGGGACATTAAGATGCATGCTGGAGTTTTCAGAAAAATCTCTTCAGATGTAGTTTTTCCTACTATAGAACAACCTGTCATGGTCGGCTTAAATTATTTAATCGGATCAACAGCTGATCAACACAGAAATATTTGCAAGTGCTCTTCATTCTGACTCTGCATGCCAATAATGACCCCATCAGTTTCAATAAACTACTGCTGCCCAAATAATCTTAATCTTGGTGACCAAGTTTTTAGAACTGGAGATGGAAAATATGCAGGTTAATTATAATCATTTGTCATATACAACACAATTTCATGATCTTTATTTTTTTTCCCAATTTCCACCCTCATTTTGTACCACTACATTGCTGTTTTGTCCATGTTTACCTCTGATCTGTACCCTGTCCATGTGGTACCAGTTTGTTTGACTCTATAGTTGGGTATGTTGATGAATTACGAGCAGTCCTTTGAAAAATCAAATCTATTGTATGCTTCCATTGTAAATTTTCTGGAAACGCAGCAGACCTCCAGTAATCGTGGGGGGTCAAAATATTCAGTATCTGCAAATACGCAAAACCCACCCTACCAAAGCTTGTAGCTGAATTTTTTAAAATAGTTTGAACACCAAATGTACCTCAATATGCATTAATGCACACAGTGGAAACTAGGGCTGTGTAATAATATCGATTTTGCGATATCGATATTTTCTTTCCTAGAAAAAAATCGATATCCATCCACAAGTATCGTAACATCCAACTGTCACCTTGCTCACTCACTGCTTGCTTTGCTGGGAGAGTGATTAGGTCATCAGGCTTAGAGCGATTCCTTCAGATGTTAAGTGTCAAGGTTAAAAAGGTATCAAACTATTCAGAGCATGGTACCTGGTGCACTTTATTTACTTTACAAATGCATGTAAGCTCCAGTTTGTACTGTTTCAATTGAAAGAAACATGTTTTCTCACCACTTCTTTGATTCATTTTGTCCAGCTATCAACTTTAAGTCTGTGTCCATGTCCAACCAGAGCCAGGTATTGTGTAGTTGGTGCAGGTATTGTGTAGTTGGTGCTTTTAATCAGTTTTCAGTTAAATTAATTCAATCCAACCAACTCTATAACAGTCACAAAATGTCACCAAAATCACTCTGTCCCTCTAAAATCTTTCAGAAAATTGCAAAAGTGTATTGAATTGCATCGTTTGCTGAATATCGCAATATATATTGTATCGTGAGCAGAATATCGCGTATCATGAGATTAATGTATCACTACAGCCCTATTGGAAACCCTCTTAGCACTTAGCTTTGCTATTGGGGCTTCAGCCAATCAGCAGCAAGAAAAATAAATTGGGCGCTTGGATTGGCTGATTTGCAAAGTGTTACTTCGGCTATGTATTTCAGCTACCCAACCTGCACCTTTTGACTTTTTTAATAGAAAAATAAGCAACTTGGCAAATTATCTGCAACTAATTTGGAGATCATTTCCACAGGAAAGTCTGCGACTGGGTGAATCCACGAATACCGAATAGACGTGGCTCTGTGGTCCATGTAGTTTTGGTTACGCTCCCCTTTTTGGGCTAGTTGAGTCAATTGTGACAGGTATGGATCACAATCAAACCAAAACGGCAATAGGAGCAGAGTGAGTTCCTACTGCTTGATGTCGCTGAACTCGTTTAACCATGTTTACTTATGAGGAGACAGTTGAAAATGACGTTGGATCCTGATTCTCAAAGCAGGAATTAAAATCCTTAAGGTTGGACTCAACGGGATCTCTATGTCAATATCTAATAAAAGCTGCTGTCAAAATGGTTACTAATGCAACCTGATCAGGCAGATGTGTGAGTGTGATCTTTGTGATGCCGTCCAACCAAATGCTGACAAACGGGAACTATTTTTGTTTAGGGTTTTTCTTCTTATTTTTTTTTTTCAGTGAAATCCTGCTGAGGAAATCCATACTTCATTACCCAGCTTTCATGTCAACGTTTCATGTTCCAGTTTTAGAAACTGATTACGTTTTATTTGATCTAATCCCTCTGGACCAATGAAATCATCCTAGCATATTTAACTGCTCCTTATTATCCCAGTTCTTGGAGTTCTGTGGGAAAATGACTCTTGTTTATAATAACTTCGACAGCTTCTTCTTTTTAAAAACCAAACCCCACAATGTTCCAAGATTCTTTGCAGTACCGGGTTTTTATCTGCGTTAATAAGTGATTTATCCGGTCCCTGGGAGATAAAACCATAAAGAACAGAAGCAGCAGTTGGGGAGAAAAAAAAATGCAAATATTTACCAGAACTTTAGCAGAGACGCTTCAGCTCGGCTGTCTGATCGGGCCAAAGAAGGAGTGGAAAACGGAAAACCTCTAAGGGGGAATTGGAAGACAATTGTTCCTTGTTTACACGTAAGCTGATGAAAGTCGGAGGGGGAAGCCGTCCGGTGAGTCGAGCAGGTACCGACCGGGTTTCTGTCGGGGGGCCGGCGTTTCAGGTTAAACGGGCTTTTCGTCAAAGCCTCCAGGTTGCTTCCAGGGATTTTAACCTTACCGGTTTTCACTCCTGGGTCGCCTTTTGTTTTTTTTGTTTTTTTTCTTGTCTGACTTGAAACAAGAAGGAGCCTGAAGCTGAGTGCACTTTTTTTTTTGTCTTAAACACACTTCAGAGGTGGATTAGCGGACCACCACCTCCCAGCACCACCCTAACCCCACAGCAAGGCGCTTCACTGTAAACACAGCCTGTTTCCTTCCTGTGTGTTCACAACACACGCAGTGGGCTTTGCTCCCAATAAGCCTCACCGTAAAAGATGCAGAGTGTCCTCTGAAACTATTCAGCTCCATGTTCTCGGGTCGGGTCGGCTCACGTGCGGAGGAGGCCGAGAACTGGCAGGATGTGGCAATCAAAGCAGAAGGGCTCGTCTAATGCCAGGTGGAGCCGGGGGGGTGGACTAATACCAATCTCCTTATTTTGTTCCTAATTGGATAAGCTCCTTGTTGGCCAGATCCATATTTCAGCAGCTCTGCCCATGTCTGAGTGGCAACCATAGGCTGGCTACTGCTGCTGTGGGCATTTATTTATTTATTTTTGCCTCAGAGATAATTTTCATTTTTCTTTCTATGAACACGCCCAAACTAAGTGAGAAGATCAGGGTACACTGGGGTTTTTAATAAGTTGCCATTTCAAAACTACTAAAATCTGAACCACATCCTTCCTATGGCTTAAATTCAATCTGAGATGGCAGAAAAGGCACACTAGTTGTCAGCTGGCTGAAACAAAAAAAAAATGCTGTATTTTTGACAAACTGTGTCTTTTTTTGACAAATATCCAGCCATAAATAACCAGTTTTAGTGTAGAAACTAACGAAGTGCCACCCAACGCAATTTTCTAAACCGGTTGTCGAGCTAAAAGCAGCTGGTACCAGAGCAGTTAGCCTGATTTCTGAACCAGAAAATGTCAGCTTTTTTATTATTATTATTTTTTTTTTTTAACTGGTCTTTCTTAAAGTGGACCAGTTGAAATCCTGTTGCACATGTTTTGTTTTTATTTTTTTTATCTACGAGGCTAAACTGTGATTCATTAGTTGTTGCGTCTGTGGTTGCCAGGTGACGATGACTGACCGAGGAGCCGCAGAGAGGGCCTGCAAGGATCCCAACCCCATCATAGACGGTAGAAAGGCCAACGTCAACCTGGCGTACCTGGGCGCCAAGCCCCGCAGCCTGCAGACAGGTGAGACACAGAGGGGCTGCGCAGAGCTCAGGTTAGCTAGAAAGTAAAGGGGGGAGGGGGGAGGGACTCTGGACATCTTTGCAGACAGTGATGAGTGTTGAGTCTTAACAGTTCCACAATTTAACAATTTTCCAGTAAATATCTATGTTTTTAAATTCTTTATATAGGTTAAGTCAATGTATCATGACTATGGTAAGTAGAACAGATAGCTGTATATATAAAATACATGTTTTAATTCACAATAAAATGATTAAATGTGTAGTTATTCATAAAAATGTAAATTCATTTGGTTGAAATGATTATGCTGGTATTTAATGATGAAATATTTCCTGTGCTACAGAGCATGAATCTAAACAGTCACTGTGGTTTGTTAAATAGATCCTAGCATTTGATTGGCTAATCTGTGTGTTAATCTGCATGTTCAGCAGTGTTAGCTCTACACACTGAGACTGATCAAATAAATGACAATGTTCTGCAGCACAGGATAATGAAATAAGTCAATAAATACTGGAATACCTGCAATACATTTGATTTCGTCACAATAAGATCAAATTAATGATTTTAACATCTTATGTACTTTTTAATGAAATACTGAATTTTTAAAATCATTTTAGTGATTTATTGCAATGTGACATTTTGCAGGGTGTCCATGCATCCTTAAAAAGTCTTAAATTTATGTATCTAGAAGTAAGGCCTTAAAATGTCTTAAATGTATTTTCAGACATCTTTATTCCATGCGGCTATCGCTAATTAGCTAACATACTCTTGCTGGCCAGCTAGAGAACTGACTTTATTGCATCCATGCAATGGGTGCGTGCATTCTGCACAAAGCAAATTCTTTTGTACATTTCTGTCATGACGCAGGTCTTAAGTTTCACTTTTAAAAAGCCTTAAATATGTTGATGAAACCTGAAAACCCCTGTTTTATCCCATCAGTGCAGCAGGTAGGGGTGGGCGACATAATGGGGAACATAAAGTTTTATCACGCTATTTTGTGGAAGCATTGTGATGATGATCAAAGTAACAAGAACGATTTGTTGCTACGTTTTTGGGTAACTGCATGGCCGTGACAGCACAGCATCGATAGCCACACAAACGCTGCTCTTGGAAAAACACACCGTTTCTATAGGACACCGATCACATCCAGAAGTGTGATTTGCATCTGTAAAACGCACACAGTAACTGAATTTAATCATATTTGTTGATATGAAGAAAATGTCACATTGAACAAACATCGGAGAAAAACAAAACAGACAGAACCTATTGTGACTATTGTAAATCAAAAAATCTTGTACAAAATTTCTGCCGCTAAATGATAGACGTTACGATAAATGCTCATCGTCCCTAGCAGCAGGTATGGTGGAGAGGACAGGGCTGCTGGACGCCTGATTGCTAAAAGACTGGCTGTTTTACAGGCTAAGAGACAAACTGTTGCTGTTTTTAATCTGCCGGGTCACATGATCACAGCCTGCAGCTCCATCGAGGAACTTGCATGCCTCGGATTTATGCGACAAATGCCATGCAGCTCTGAAACAGCGTATATGTTTTCTTTGCTTGCTTTCTGGAACATTTGAAATATTTCTTCCATGGTAGGCTGGAAACAGGCCGTGCCTCTGTGTCTCTGTGCCCTCTGTGCATTGTTCTCTGCTCCTCCTCTGTAAATGCAGATGTGTGTCTGACAACCATCCTCCTCTCCTCTCTCTCTTCTCCAGGCATATCCATCGGAGTGCAGCCCATCCACCCGGCACTCATCCAGAGGCAGTATGGGTAAGTGAGCAGGGAGTGGGCGCATGTTATGCTCTCTGCTATTATGCCACCGGGCTGCTATTTCTTTGACAAAACGCAGCCTCTGGAAAGCACACGCCAGTTCCACTATCTACACGCAACTCCAGCCGCCCCTCCATTAGCATGCATCGAGTCCCGTTTGGGGCGAGGAGGCTGCAGAGATGATTCGCGTCTCCGTGGTAATGGAGGTGCGTTCCAGAGGTGAATGTGTGACTCACTCGTTGACCTCCGTCAGGGGCCTCCTGACTCGCGGTCCAGCCCGAGCGGGCTCCGTCACCGACGGGGGAGTTCTATCAGCGTTAGGGAGAATGGGTCGGGGTGGACGGAGGGGAGAAACTCCACAGAGTCTGGAAGCCACGGTCGGCCGAGCAGCTAACGACCATTTCACTGTTATGACTCTTCTGATTCCCCCTGCAGCTCTCAGATATCACGCTTCAAGCTGCAGCCCAAGGCCTGTTTGGATTTTACATGCACAGCCTCCTTTTCTGTTAGTAGAACAGGAGTTCAGGAAGTTAGTCTGAGTGAGTTGTTTGGCATTTGTTGCTGTGGTTGCGTGAAATTCCAAGTCTCTTACTCCGCAAGCAAAAGAAGTTAAACAGTAAGAGCTTAGTTACTTATCAGTATCAAGCTTAAATGACTATAAACGTCTTCTAAGATTCAGATTTTCTTTTTTGTTGTTGTTGTTTTTATTTTTCTGGTTGTAGAGTAAATGAATTTAAAATTTAGCAATTTAGTTTCAAATTAATATAATGCCAAACATCATCTTAAAAAAATTTCATCTCATCAAAATGCAGGGTTTGACAGGAAATGTGAAAATATCACTTGGTAGTTATGCGTTATTGGAAGATCAATACCTAAACACCAACTATAAAGTCTTTAAAGAGGTGTCTCCGCCTTTTTAAAAAAATAAAAAATAGAACTAAAATAAATAAACACAATTTATGTAGATTTATAACAGAGGGCTCTATTTAAGGTGTTTATTTCTGTTCATCTTGATGATCATAGCTTGCAGCGAATGAAATTTAGAATATTACCGAAAAACAATTTGTTCTAACTCTGAGGAGTTGGTTTCCAAATGAAGTGTAAAATTTACTCTGAAAAACCGACTTTGGACCACTGAGTCACAGTCTGGTTCTTTTCTGTAGTTCAGAAGTGACTTAATCTCTACAGAACCGCTGAAAGGTTCTGATTATCCCTTTTGCTCCTTCCCCTCTGCTTCCCACCAACATGGCTGGATAAGCACCTTCAACAACCAGCTTCTTTACCGAAAACATTTTTGCGGGTTTCCCTTCCTGTGGATGGTGTGGGATAGTAACTCTTCCCCTTAATAAGTTATTAATTTTATTTATTGTAGAGTGTAATAACCAGAATTTTTGAGAAACTTGAATTTTGGTTGTCGCTGCAGCCTACAATTAGCAAAGTTAGCTAAAATAAACACTTTAATATGTCACACCGTGTGAAACCAGCCTGTAATATTTATACTCCCCCTTTTCTGAATACAGAGAAACGAAACGTTTTGATTTCTATTGAGATGGTTGTAGAAATGTCTGATGAAGAGCTTTAAAAGGATGAGATGTTCATAGAATTCCACAAATAAGTAAAATTAGAAGAAGAAGAAGAAAAAAAAAAACTTGGCCACATTTTCGTATCTGCTTAAATTAGCTGGAGTCCCACTAGGAACATGTCCCATCATGTTCCAAAACCCCAGGAGGGGGGACAAAGGAAAGTCCCGTCCATGTCAACGTCCCGCCGGTCCAGAGAGGGTTGGACAAACCCTGAATGTTTCCTGTGTTTTGCTCGGCTGCTGTCTGAGGCGTGTGCCCAACAGGTGCTGCTCCCCTCCACCCTCGGTAACTCCACCCTCCGTAATCTCCTGTGACCACCGCCCCTGAGACGTTCCGAGGCTCGCCCAACACCTGTCCTCCTGAGGTTCCTCTGCATGGCTCGAGTGTCGGATACGGACGTTGCTAAGATGCAGATTGCACGCGGGGGGGCTTTTCTTCCCCTTCCCCCCAACCCCACGATGCCTGTGGACATATGGCGGGAGGAAGACGGGGTGTTGAGCAGGATTTGGAGCTGTGCGCTGATGCTGCATGTACAGACTACTGTGGATAAGGTGTGGACTGTAGGGGCGGGGTGGGCCGACGGGGGTCACCAGAGCTGCGGCCTGCGTATTTACAGGGAGGGGACGAGTCGGCGTCGGCCTTTGCAGACGACTCATCTCTCGTCACGGATCGACTCCTTCCCTCCATCCTGTTGGATTCTTGCCACTGTTTTTTCTTCTTCTTCTTTGTTTTTCTTCTTCCATTAGAGTCCTCCCTCCATTTCTGAAAACCGACACCTCTGTGAGACTTGGAGGGGGATTGAGAAGTAGAATCAAAAAAGGGGGGGGGGGGCAGAGTTAGATCCTCTGACTTGATGTTTAAAGAGGCACTTCCATGGTAACTCGCCTCTACAGGTGTCAGATAAAACACCTTTGTCCCTCCCATTCAAAGACCCGTTGCAGTTGTTTGGGGGTTGAGACGTTTTAAGAGGTGGGCTTTACCTCATCCACACCAACCCAGTTCAGTCTTGCCTGGTTTCACACTTCACGTCGCATCGAGTCATGCACTGGAGTTCATCCGTGAGATATTTAGCTGCTTGGTGCGACGTCTCCCAGGCGTTTTTTTTTTTTTTTTTTTACCCCCAGCAGCTCATTATGTCATTGACGAACGCTCCAGCCTTTAGACTGGTCCGCTCTTTGCCAGCCAGCGTTTTCTGGCGAGCCCGTCTCTCCGGTGTCCCGGCCTGCCACTCAGCGCCCCGCTATGACCGGCCGTCAGCAGAAATCCAGCTGACCAACGATATTCCGGCTGTCATCTACAGCCTCTCTTCCATCGTTTTTATTTATTTATTTTCCTTGTTTACGCAGCGTGCTTGGCATCTCTGCTGCCCTCTGGACTCGCTGTGATCCCAATCCCTGCTTTTTCTTCTCGTCTTTTATTCCTGCACCAGAGCAGCGGTCCACCATCATCCTGTCTTGCGCGAGGTTGAGGTCGTTTAGAGTTGGCGCGAGGGATTTCATGCCTCGCACCCAATGATGTGCAGTCGTCTCCCAGGGCTGAAGTGAGGATGAAGCTCCCCAGTTGTGGGATTTTCACTTCCTCTGAAGCCCCTATTGTCCATAGCCTCTATGTTCCCTTCACTTCTCATTTACTTTTGTTTAGTACACAATTAAAATGTTCATGCACTGTTTAACACATCCTTGTTTTTTGTTTTATTTTTTTTTGCTTTTGTAGATTTTTACATGAGGATTCAAGGTCTAACTCTCCTTTCAGTTACACGAGGATTCACGTTGACCCCAATCCTGTTTTTTTTTTTTTGCAAATTAATCACTTTAATTTCATTTTTATGCCACGGTTGCCCTCTGCTGCCAGCTGACCAAGTGCACCAGTTCAGGATCAGATGATGCCCTCAGTTCGGGAAAATATCTGCCCACACTCTCCTGCCTCCCCTCAGCCAGCCTCTCTACAAGGTGCCAGTGACGGCTTGAGAGTGCAGTGCAGTGTGCTGTGATGGACTGGAGTGTCTTATCTTTTTTTTTTTTCCCTCTCCTGTTTGTGTGATATGAACTGAAGAGCTTATGCTGATTTGCGGTGTGTCTCTTTCCCTATTATGGCATGGTTTGGGGGTTTGCAGTGGTAACTGGTGTGTGAGCAGAGGTAACGGAGCGTGTTTGTGTGCGTAGGAAGTATGTAAAGTGAGTACATCCTTATCCAGCGTCTTGGAAGTTTCATACTCGTTGGCATTTTTCACATCTTGTTGCATTACGGCCACAGGCTCCAGTGGGTTTTATGTGATGGACCAAACTGATATTCTGAAGTGGTGGGAAAATGATACCAGGCCTGGGCAATGTGGCTTAAAAATAAAATCTGATTTCTTTCAAATCAAATCCAATTTTATTTCTTGGCTTCTTTTCCTGAAAAGAAATGATGAATGACAAAAAAAAAAGTTAGTAGATTATTATTTATTTTTTCATTTTCAATCATCCCCAATCTGTGAGTTGACCTGAATTTTAAATCCAAATAAATAGCTGTAAAACATGTTTGACAAAGAAAATGGTAGGCATTGGATGTGATGACATCACTCTGAACTGTATTTCCTATAATTTCTATTTTTATCACCCAGCCCTAGTTGACACATTTTTCTTTTTCTTTGTCCTCATCTGAGCAGAACACCACATTGTGCCTGCTTACTGCGTCCCAGGCAGACTGCAAATGGACATTTTGGTTTATAATCATAAAAAAAAAAAAAATGGATATGTGGATTCAACAATTGGATTTAAAACATCTGAAACTCCTCCAGAGTGACTGTGTGCCTCCTGGCTGTTTCTCTGACTATCACTATTACCACTACTTTGTGTTGGTCTACCACCTAAAATTCCAATAACACACTGAAGTTGCTGGTTGTAATGCGACGACATGGAAAAAGACCAAGCAGAATAACTTCACAAGGCGCTGTACATGCATGCTTTGATTTCATAGGCGACTTTCATAAGCAGTATTTATCCAACGGGAACTGTTTGCAACGGCAAAACGGTGAAACTGAGTTGACTTTGATGGTTCCTTGTATGTAACCGAAGTGTGACATTTTGCCTTTCTAGCCCTGTGTTGTTTTTGCTCAAAGTCTTTAATGTCGAGGGTTGAAGCTGTCTCTAGAGCCAGATCCGTTAACTCCTTGATATGCAGCGTTGGTCAAACCTTCCTGTTTTGTTGGGGGAGTAGGAATGGGGAACACTGTTTATATTTTAATCTCACCTGAAAAACATTTCTGTCTTCTATGGATAAACGCTGTTCATCCACACCAACCAGTCCCACCCAGCAGCCCTGATCAGCTGCATCTGAGCCGACCCATGAGGCTCGGTAGAACCCGCCTCCCCCCCCCCCATTGGCCCTGATCAGTTCCCCAGCCACCATCATCACCTGTGTGGGTGTGGGTGTGTGGCAGGCAGAGTTACAAACTGATTGAGAACTAAAAGACTCTAACTTCTGCCCTCCCTTAAAGCACTTCTGCTTTTTTGTTCCTCCAGTCTCTCTCTCTCTGTGTGTGTGTGTGTGTGTGTGTGTGTGTGTGTGTGTGTGTGTGTGTGTTCAGAGGGTGAAGAGCAGCAGCTGTTAAAACACTGCTGATGCCTGAGCTTGAAAAGCTGCCAGTAACGGCTGCCTCTGTCATTCACCCCCCTCCCTACTTGTTCCTTCTCGTCTAGTGCAGGAGGTCTGACCCAACAGGTTTGGTGGTGGTTGTTTTTTTTTTTTTTTTAACTCACTGATTTACACAGAGAATTGAGTCACCTTCGATACTAACCTCTTTGTTTAATTGTTTCTAGGGCTATTTGATTTGATTTGATTTTTTTTTTTAAATCGGTTAATCGTTTGGTTTTTGAAGGTTTAAGTTTTGGAAAATGATATATATATATATATATTTTTTCCCCACCAATCTGCTCTTTGTTTCCGTCGTTCAGAGTGATGTCAGCATGCGCAGGATCACGATCTTGTTTGGTAATCGTGTTTTGATTCTTCTGTTTATTTGGACATTGAATTCAGGTCCACCCTACAACGAAATATTAGAGCCAGGCTAAGAATTTTATTTTATTTTTTTAATTACCACAATAAAGTCCTAAATATGAAAATGAGAACTGTTGGACACCTGATGAAGTTATATTTTGGTATAACTTCATCTTTTAACGCGTCAGAATCAAATTATTATGAGTAACAATTCTTTGAGATAATCCAACAAATGACTATTTCCAAGAGACGCACAAACCGAGCTGATTGGATAAGTACGCTTTTTCTTTTCTCATTTAAACAATTTTTCGCACAATTTTACGTAGTTTTTTTGTGAAATTCTTTTTTTTTTTTTTCCCTAATATGACTGTTATTCCCGTAGCCTGGCCCTAATTGTCAGTTGGAAAATATTTCCTGTTGTTTCTTTTTTTTAATAACAGAGCAAAAATAATCAATTGACTTCATATCTGTTATTTAAAAAAATGTTATTTTTAATCCATATCGCCCAGCCCTACCTGCTCCTCACATGACTATCTTAAGTTAGTGATGGTAACAGAGCTGAGTGTGAGGCTGGGTGTTCAGAGGGTTTGTATTCCTGACGCATCTCCTCCTCTGAGAGCGACGTAAACGGTAGAAACCAGTCTGGGTTGGGGGTTTCTCCACCCCTCTAACCCCCCTCTCTGCCTGTGTCTGTGCAGGTTGACCCAGCCGTACATCTACCCCCAAGCGTTTGTGCAGCCCAGCCTGCTGCTGCCCACCCAGGTGTCGGCTGCCTCGGTCGGCACCAGCCCCTACCTGGACTACAGCTCGGCCTACGCCCAGTACGCCCACGCCGCCTTCGACCAGCAGTACCCCTACGCCGCCTCCCCGGCCGGCTTCCTGGGCTATGGCTACACCACCAGCCCCACAGCGTCCGCCGGCCCGTCCGCCGCCGCCACCACGGCAACAGCCACCGTGCACCCCACCTTGCCCTCCGCCACCGCCCAGGCCCCGACCTTCCTGCACTACGCCCCGCAGCAGCACATCCAGCCAGAGAGGATGCAGTGAAGTCGGAGGAGTCGACGGGGGGAAGACGGGGGGGGCAGGAAGTGGAAGAGGACAAAAGAGCAGACCCCTGTAGGGTACCACCGCTGTCGTCAGCAGCAGGTTTCAGGAAAAACGATGTTGGGATTATTGCACTATACGACTAAGACGGGCTGCTTGCTCATTGGTACAAGGGGAGAGAGGACTGCTGGGAGTTCAGGAGGGGAAGCCGAACCAGCATACAGTATGTGGTCGCTTCCCAGGGCTTCCAGAACATGACACTTCATTTTTTATCATCATTATTATTATTATAATTAATATTATTTTATTGTTCTCTATTATTGTTGTATTATTAATGTCTTTGTCACTATTTGTTTGCCATTATTACCCATGTTGGCGTCGTTTCGTAGCTCAATCAGCAGAGGTCACGCATGTCCTTGCTAGATATTGATATTTAGTTTAGTTTTTTTTTTTTTTTTTTTGGTTTGTTTTTTCTCGGAGCCCAGAGTGTCTTGGCTGGACACGGCGGACATTCTGAAGATGCTGAGGGACGTTCATGTTAGTTCTTTTTATTTAATTTTTTTTTCTTTCCGACGGTGGCGATAGAGAAACGCAGCAGAGCTCTGCCTCACCAACAGACTTCCACAGCGCAGGAAAACCAGGAGAGATTTCAACTCAGAGAAGCGACTGCACAGCTTTTTTTATTTTTATTTTTACACCCCAATATTTGATTTCAAGAGGCCTTAATAAATAAATACAAAACAAAGAGAATCTCCAGATTATTTTTGCCTGTGCCTCTCCACTCTAAGCCAAGTTTAAGGATGTAGAGCCCCTTTTGTAACCGAGCTGACTTCAACTCGATGTAGATAATCATAAACCGTATCGAGGAGCTGTGTGTATCGATGAGGTCGCTGACACTGAGCACAAACACCAGTGTTTTTTTATTTCTGTTTCTGTACTGAGATGGTCGGACTGTTGCTCCATGTACAGCACATTCAGATGTCATCACGTGCATTTTTCAATATTTATACGTAGGTATTTATAAGAGGTACTAAGTTAAAAAACAACTTTTTTTTTTTTTCCTTTTTGCTTAAATTTGTTGTGATTGTAGTTGTGACACTGACGTCGTTTGCTGCAGATCCACAAAGTGTCGTCGTTCTTTTCATCATACTACCAGTGGATCTTTGACTGGGTTCATTGGAAATTCTTTTTATTTTTAATTTTCCAGTAAGATTGTTCTTTACAATCCTTTCAAACAAGCCATAAAGAATAAAAATTTCTACTCAAGATGCCCTCTGGTGTGTTCTTTTTCGTTTTTTCCATGATAAAGGAAACAAAAGCCACATAGACTATGTAAATAAGTAAAAATAGTGCAGCTCAACAATATTGATAGAAAAATGCACACCTTTTTTAGAGCAACAGAAGCATAAGGACTTTGCTGGTTGATTAGTCAGGCTAAGCTAACCTGCTGTCTACTGCTTTACACATTATGCAAGCTTATCTTCTGGAATTTTAATAAAAGTTTATAATAACTTTTAGCTTCTACACTAACTGCCGGTGTCTTTAGTGGTGGCAAATATTTCATAACAGCTGAATTTATCACGCAGCATGCTGTCAGTGTGCAGCAACAGGTGGGGGAGGGGCGCTAATATTATACTCTGTCAACCATAGAAAACTCCAGTGACTCCAGCTCAGCAGAACAGGATATTTTAACTACTTTGAAACTAATTTAAAGGTATTAAAACCCTCGGTACACTGTAGCAGCAGTGTGTGTTTCCTGCTGCTCCTCCTGGGATGTTGCTGTGAGAACTCGGAGAGGTTACAGGGAGCAGTTAGTTATACGTGTTTGTTATCAAGGCTGTCGGGAGCAGCACATCAGCCAGGGGGAGGGGCCTAGACCCTTTTTATCAAGCCACAACACCACCACCACCTGCCAGGGAGGCTGGGTGTTCCCTTGGGCCAGCACATGACGTGGTTTTGGTAGCTTATTGAGACGTTTCTGGGAATAAGGAGAGTCCTAGTAGCAAAGTTAAGGGTTCATCTTTTTAGACTCTCTAAACCCAGATTAGTTGGTCGCAGACACTGAAGGGTAGTATTACAGGTGATTAAAAAAAATTAATTTTATTTTTAAATTTACCCCTCCTTACATTTTTACTTCATGGAAAGACTTTTTCATGTTCTGTTCTGAGTATTCATGAAGGAGTAAATAATGTCTTTAGAAATAACGGCCCAAGTCAGAAATGGTATAGATGGTTGTAAAATAGCCTTTGGGTAAACCGCAGCGACGTTTTTACATCTTTGGTAGGATTGAGCAATAAATCATAAACAATGTGATAAACATGATTGAAAATGTCCAATAAAACTAGGCCAGTTGGATCAACAGTTTGCTTTGGTTACCTAGCAACAATCTTGTTAATGTGCACCGCAGTAGCTTTATGCTTTGCCACCTGCCTCGCCTGCTTAAAAAACAAACAAAAACAACAACGGTGTGGAGAGAACGGACTATGTAATTAATTTGGCAGTTTTGTAGATATATTTCAAACAAAAAAAATTATCTATTGGCTGACACTAAACATATTGTGACACGTTGTTCAGCCAGGCCATAGCCTGGGGTCTCTTTCTCTCGAGCTAGCCGTTAGCTTCTTCACCACAAGAGCAGCTAGTTTGGAAATGTGGAAAGCTATTTATTGCAGATAAGAACGGAATTTTACTTGAAAAACCACAAACTATCCATTTAAAGGCATGTTACCCCGAGCTTTATGTAAAAGTCTTTTCTTTCACTCTTTCTTTCCCCCACATTGCCAAACCAGCTAAGCTGGCTCAGTTTTCCCCAGCAGCGCTTTTACATGTTTGTGCTTACATCAGCTGCTTCACAAAACGTGTCACTTCAGAGTCCTTCTCTAAGCCTGCAGAACACAACAGAGACAAGGACAAAAAGCCCATCCATTATCTTGTTGTTCCTCTCTTTAGCTTTAATTCATCTACTTGGTAATGATTTACAACACAGCTTTAAACTGAATAGATGTTTTTCTAAAATGCTTTTGGTTTTGATTGAACTTCATGAATAGCTTATTTACTCTTAAGAAATGTTCCACTTGTTACACAGACATGTTTCTCTTAAGCCCCGTCCTTAGTGGGAGCTTGAGTTCACAAGGTTGTTTTAAACCAGAATTTTATTTTCACTTTAAGCATCGAGTTTTAAGGTATCAATTTCTTGCCATTTTTCTCTTAAGGTGGGGATACATGCAAAGGAACATGTCTGAACATGCATCCCAGAAATGATTTAATCAGACTACAGTATGAGGCTTTCCAAGGAAACATTGAATGGCTTTAGTCGTTTAAAGTGTGGGAAGGTTGAAAACAAGAAATTCCCAGATACATCACAACCAGTCGGAGCAGTAGGATGGCGTACAGTCTGGGAGGATCGCTGTACCTCCTATGTTCCTCAAACCAGGAAGCAATAATTGCCTTTGGATTATATTTCATCATGCAAAAAAGGGGGCTGAATATGAATGTAAATTAGTGATATTTGACTACACCGGCTTTGGGATCAGATGACATCACTGCGTGCAAGAGCTGAGCAAGATTTAAGTAAACAAAAGAGATCTTGGTGGGATTTCTAGACATTTCTCTTTCTGGATGTCCAGCAGCTTTGCTACAGTATCTTGCGAGAGTATTCATACCCTGCCAGTTTTTTCATATTTTGTCAAAGTATTTAATTGACAGAGCAACACAAAGTGTGGTGGAAGAAAAATCGTGTGTTTTCTGAATGAAAATCTCAAAAGTGTGGTGTAAATTTGTATTCACTTATTACATGGGAAAAATGTTACAAGTGAAATAATCTGCCAGTGGAACAACTAGCTTTTCAACAATATGAAGGAATTATTGACTGTGCTGTGAAGTTACTTGTAAGTTAGTTTTGTCTTATTTTAAGTAAGTTATTTGCACTACAAACTCAACCTCCCCAAAAAAATACGTGGTAAGATGTTGTGTTTTTGCAGTGACTGAACAGTAGATGGAGAGGAAATAGGTTGGAGAGACAAGAGGAAGATAGAAAGCAAATGGTCTCAGAACGGGAATCGAACCCAGGACCACCACATCGAGGACTACGGCTTCTTTTTTTTAAATTTTTTATTGTTCAAAATTTTAAGTCCAATTTTGGAATTGGACTTAAAATGAAGTCGTTATGAAGCATAACAACATCATTTCAAAGTCGTTATGCACTACTTTGAAATGAAGAAATTAAATACACGGAAGCTTGCGGCAAAGTGTGACAAAAATGAGAAATAGATCAAGGGGTTTGAATATTTCCGCAAGACCCTCATGATGAGTGTCAAGCAAGGTAACATAAAAGCCACGCTCCATCGCAAATTTTCCAAAGTGTTTTGACATCGACATGATTCGGTGCGTTTGTGTTTGGAAGAAGACATGTTCTCCACTAACTTAAGGAAAAATAAATAAATACAACACAACAACGGTTTTGATGGAAACCATGCCGTGTGTTAGGAGGACATGCTGCAGGATGCCAACACCAAAGGACAAGCTGCATTTTAAATATAGCTGAATCATGTCACAGTTTTTCCAAACACTGGTGCTCAGCAGAATGGATGTCTCCGCTGCTGCTGCTGCTTGCTGGTGTTTACTGGATGTCAGTGAAGCGAGGCGGCTCTGGTCCTCCTCTTGTCCTCCTCTCGTTGTCACTGTTTATCTCTCGCTATCTCGCCCCACGCTCTCTGTTTGCTCTCCCTCTCTCTCTTGTCTTTCACACACATTTGTTTACTTTTTCCCCCTTCTCATTTGTGGCTTTTTCTTTTTTTTTTTTTTCTTACTGCACATCTGCACTCCTGCCTCACCCTCTAGTTGCTCCTTTCTCGCAGTTTTTTTTTTTTCTTTTTCCCTTCTGGTGAATCACAGGGCAGAAACAGAACCGGGTGTCAACTTGATGAACGAGGTCACACGCAGGCCCAGCAGACCGTGTTAAATGCTGGGTCATCATAAAGCCTCTCTCTCTCCCCCACACCCTCCTCTCCCACCCCATCTTCACTTTAACATGCACATACAAAGTAGGCACGGCCGAGTCTCACTCCCTGCTCACATCTCGCTCTGTCGTGTAACTCTGACGTCCGGTGGTCCCTCAAAAACATCATCGCTCCTTATCAACCGGCAGCTTAAGTTTAATCACGGCAACCTGCTGGAGATAACCTCTTGTTTCCATGATGTCAAACACTTGCATCAAAAAAAAAAAAAAGAGACTGTCCTTTGCAAATGGTTATTATATTTGTGAAGTGAGAAACAAACTGGAGAAGTTCTGCTTCTTGATTTGATGTAAACCTGAAGCCAGGGCGGCAGCTAACGATTAATTGATTAATCGCATAAAAAATTGACATATTCTGCCGGGTTTTTTTGTTTTTTTTTATTTCACCACCTTAACATATTGTCTTCTGATATTAGAAATAATTTTAAAAATATACTTTTCAAGTGCACTTATATATAAGTATAATTTTATTTTTAAAATAAGGTAATAAACATTTAAAAATAAATGCTAACATGCTCAATTTAACATCAAATCTGTTGATTTTTTTAAATTAAAAGGTTCTTAAGAGTTTTTTTGTTGTTTTTTTTTACAGAATTGGGTGAAGCTTAAATTAAATGTTTGAGGATTTTTTTTAATCTTAAATGCAACATACATATATTTTTCTACAGTTTTGGCTTAGTTATTGCTCTATGTTTTTCATCAAATAGCCTTTTTTGTCTGCATTCTCTAGATAGCAATTGATCGATTACAGAATTAGTTGATGAGTATTTCAATGACGAATTATTCAATTAACCATTTCAGCATAACAACCGTTTATAACAGCAACTCCAGCTACGCTAACTTTACAAAGGTTTCTAGATAAAATAAAATAAAAACACCTTCTCAAGTTATAGAACTAGCATATCTACTTATGTTAAACACAAAATAAATATTTAACTGAATTAAGCACAACATTCCTCTTTTTCCCTAAAGTTCAGGTCAAACAAGAAGGGCATTTTTGTTGGCCACAAATAATCAATTACTTTATGCAAATCCAACCCATGTAAAATTCAAACCGAGCCCGTTCCACCTGACTTGTCCCGTATGCAGACCCCCCTCCCCCAACCCCAGTGTGACTCAGCCCCGCAGTGGGCCTGCCCGGGCCTGGGGAGTGTTGCTGCTGCAGCCTCAGATAAGCTCCAGCCACAGGCTAAATTTACCCGGCCTCTCACTGGAGGCGACCAGACTCCAGAAAGCCATCACCTTCTGACTCACGTGGCCGTTTTTGAAGCACCTCCAACGTTTCGGATAAAATGAAGGGTCTGGAGAGAGTCAGACATAAATAAATGCAGAGAGTGAGAAGAACACGAGACAAAAGGTGTTTCTGAGGATGACTTTATCTGAGGGAGGGACGCTTCCTGGTAAAGTCATCTCTGCAAACTTGTTTATGCAATCCTTTGAGAAAGTATTTGTACCCCTTGAACTAAAAGTGAAAAAAAAACCCTTTATTGTAAACTGAAAGAAAAAGGGATATGTGGTTTTCAAAATAGTTTACATGTAAAAGTCCTAAGTGTGACATTCATTTATATGAATCCCACCAGAATAAATACTCCTTTGAACCACCTTTTTCCTGTGGTCACAGCTGCAGGACTGTAATATTTGGTGTTGTCTTCTTGCAACATCAATCTCAGTCTCAAATCTTTTGCAGCCACGAACACATTTTCATCTAAGATATCCCTGTATTTATTTCCATCTGTAGTCTGCAAAAACTCGTTCAGAGGCTTAGTAAATGTTACATTTATAAGTTAGATGAACTTAATAAAATCTCAGAATATCGTATAGGTGATTATTTCACTTGGGTGTACTGAAATAATTATTTAAAAATGTAACAAATGTTTTTGTGTTAAACTAAGGAATTTGATTTACATTTATTTTTTCAGAAAAACTAATCATTTCACAAAATATCTTTCTTACAAAAACTGAGAAAGATGTATCAAACTGCGGTTGGCAAAACACTTTTAGTAGCATTACCGCCACCTACTGGTATGGAGTGTGGTTCGTGATTATCTAATTCATACTATTTATACATAAACATATCCATATGTATATCGTCCCATCTATCTATCTAATAGTTAAATGTCGGAAACAAATTACAATTTTAATCTTAACTAGATAACGACTGTTACACGCGGGAAGAGCGCGCGGCCTCATGGGATATCCTCTTTCCTTTTGCACAAGTCATGGACGAACACAAACTTATGGCTAAACCTGCAGGTAAGTGGAAAGCGACACCTGCTTCAAGAAGAAGAAAGTAAAGTTCTTACTACCAAGCAGATGAAGTAATGGTGCGTTCACCCCTAACGCGTTTTGAGCGTCAGGCGCGTCTGGTTTACGTAAGTCGAGGCGTCGAGGGCCGCTGCGGCGCGTTTCGAGCATCTAGCGCGGCGAGATTTGAACCGTTTTGAGCGTTTGAAGCTAGTACTTTTTTTTTTTTTTGACTAAAAAGTACTAGCTACACGAAAAATAATCTACAAGTAGAGCAAGACATTTTAACTTATGATGTGGGAAAAATGTGTTGTTCCACTGGCAGAATGTTCCACTTATAACTTATGCGTTTTCATTAATATTCAACAGGCAGTATTATGAAAAATTGTCTTTTTTTTGTTCTTTACATCAAAAACATACCTGAAGTGTTGCCTTGATTCTTTCGTGCATGTTTGAGAAATCCTTTAATTTGCTGTGAACACAACATCCAGATGTGCAAAACACCTGGTTGGACATAACCCCACCTTCAAGGAAGAAGCTCCTCCTGCAGTTTCCACATTTCGAGCTTCCAACCACAGAGAGCACCCATCTCCCCTGCCTTCCCCACTCAGTCCCTTCAGACTAGCCAGCAGCAATTAGCAAACACCTGATGGAACTGCGCATTTGCTGAGCTACTTCTCATTGCAAATCTGGTTAAGGGTTGCTAGAGGAGCAATGTTGGGATGACTTCCTGAAGGGAAAGTTTCAGAAGGAGCAAGAGTTTTTAAAGAGGCAAACTCTCAATTTCAGGGTGTAAAATATTTTTTTCGCAACTGAAAGTAGCATAGTTACTTAACTGTGCAATAAATTGGCACTGTGTGCCTGGTAAACACATAATACTGTCCCTTTAAGAAATTGTTGACTAAAAACAAGCCCCTATGTTGAAAAGTTACCCTTGAGTTGGTTTTGACTTATTTCAAGCATACTAAGATATTTGCACTAGAAATTAGACAAGTACCTAGCATGATGTTTTCTTTGCAGGCATATTAGTGAGTACAGCGAAGAATTGTCCTGCCTGAAATGTAAACTGCAGCACCTCCAGTGTTACTACATCCGTCTTCGTCACTGTTTTTAGGGGGACGGCCATTTCTTGGTAGGTCTGCAGGTGTGCCAGAACAGGTGCTTGTGAGATAATCTAAGATTGGAATCTTACTTTATAACTTAATCCTGCTTTAATCTAATCCACAAATTCCTTCCTGAAGTGTCAACCCCCTGTTATACTGTAGCCATGCGTGAAAAAGTTTAGGAAGTGTGAATACTTTTGCAAAAAACAATTGTCTAAATGCGCATAAAACCAAATTTTAATGCGAGGAAGTAAAACAAATTATATCAGCTGCGAGCAATGAAGAACAAGAACTCAAAATGACACGAGTAGAAAGCAATTTATCAGTAATGCCACACTCCTGAAAAATGCGGATGAGGACGAAGAGAGGGAAAAAGATCTGTGAACAGAAACCTGTTTGACTAAATGAAAAGATGCCAAAAAACTCAGTCGGTTCGTAACAATTAGGCTGGTTTGGCGAGAAAAACGGGACACACTGCAAAGCCTGAAACAGGTAGATTTCTATCGTCTATCTATGTAAACACTTCCTTTTGTCTCCATGAGATGAGTGTTTTCACATATAGTGAGGAGTGCCTTCTGCTGTTTAAAAAGAAAACAGGCAAAGTGTTGAATGTGTAAAGACAGGCAGATCTTTTGCCACGACAGGGAATTAGTTCAACAGTATGACCTTCTCTGACGTGACTCCTTTGGTGCAAAACGTTGAACCGAATGCAGGATCCAGGAGAATCTTTGCACATGAGGGACAAAATAAAAGCTTGAGGAAGGAGATGGATGTGATATGATCAAGGCCAGATTGGCTAAATTTACAAAATAATGGCCAAAAGTGATACTGGCATAAAACACAAAAACACCCTTTTGGCAAAAAGGGATTAACATGTCAAAGTCACACAGAAGTGATTGGTGTGCTAATATATCCCAAGTGCTGTGAACTTGCATTTTTCATGCTAAAGTAAAGTTTAACTAAGTGGACAGAGTCTCACTGCCATCAGATGCTCACACCAGATAGTGTTTATCAAAGCGCTCTTTGAAATATCACATTGGAAATTTCTGTGGGAAACGGCAAAATTAGATATAACTTACTCAGTTTCACAAAACAGTTCTTACGCGCACTTGAGGTGGCTTTTGGCTTTTTCGAAAAGCCAAAATAGGCGCTTCTGTAGTCAATGAGTTCTTCAAGTTAAATAACATTTTCACATTGAGCTAAGGATATGGAAAAAACCTGCTTTATCTGATAAAATAATACACATATCTTCTTTCTTGGACGTTTTTACCACACTTGGCCCTTGGAGTGGATTCATAGTCATTATGAGGCCCCTGCTCCACATGGCTTACTGCAATTTACGTCATGGCTTTCTTCCACCTCGGCGATCCTTGGATGGCTGTCAACAGATTCTCCCACCTGAGCCGTTCGGTCAGAAAATCTGATTGGATTTGGATGAAATGGATGAAGAATTGCTTTGCGGCCGCAGCGTAACAGGGTGAACTTGAAAACATTTGCAAGGCGAGCGTGAACTGAAATCAAATACGGACCGACGTTCACTAAGCCCAGTGAGCTCACTTCCTTCACTCTCTCCACCCTTTTACAGCTGTCCATCTTTTACTGTCCCATCGGCTAAAGCCCCTCATTCGGGCTCCCTCTGAGAGAGCCTACGTCTCCTCCGGCTCGTCTCGTGATCGCCGGCCTCGGTCGGAACGCCAGCGGGACCCAGAGGCGCTTCTAGTGGCCCACTGGGTCGTCGAACGGTGGCTGAGAAGTTGCAGGTCTGCTGTCTGCCAAAGCCTTTAAAACTCACTCTGATCCAGAGATACTCCAGGCTTTATCACACCCCGGAGCCAGCAGTGCTGGTTTAACTGCTTTCAGCGGTCTAGCACGGATTTAAATCACAAACCTCCTGAACGTTTCACGCTATCCACGTTGTATGTCATTCCAGTAAATGTCAGTCTGAACATCTTTGTCAAGGTGCAAATGGTAAACTTACCAATACCAGTTTTTTTTTTTTTTTTTTTTGTCCGAAATATTGCTAAATATACCAAGAAAGACGCTGAGTTGGTAACAGTGGGGTCACTATTGTTAACTGCAAACTTGCAGACACGACCTAGTGGGCCGGTCCATCAGTCAAACCTCTCTAACGGGAAAACAAAAGAGGACAGTGGTTGAATTTTAGACCTTTGCTGAGGTTGATAAGATCGGAGGATAATATCGGCTTCGCATGTAAGTACCGGCCGATCACCAATCTCCCACAATGAAGGAAATCGGTGCAACTGGCAAACACCTAATTGGGATCAACTTTGTTTTTACATTCATCTTTTTTTTTTTATTTCTTTCTTCTGCACCAAGTCGAGTCTCCGGCTCTGTAACGCGATCCCCCAGACGAGCCAACATCCAGGAGCAGAACAATGACACGTCACGCCCCCGCACGTCTCAGAGCTGCAGGAGTCACCGACGCCTCCAGCCTCACATCCTCCCCACACGTCTGCCCGAACCCAGCAGCCTGGCAGCCGCTTTCATGGCAACGTCTTCACCCCCACAGAACACGCCGAGAGTCTGCTCCCTCCGTGTCATTCAGCGCGTTGTGAGTCGCGCACAGAACGAAAACAGGTTGACCTTTTAGCGTCCGAGTGTCTTTGACACTCGTTCGCCGTGCTCTGAGGGGTTGCTGGTGCCGCTGCATCTCGCCTTATCTCCGGCCAACAAGCCTTGCTGTGACGAGGAGCGCCTCTGCCTCAGACAGGGCCAAGCTGCTGCTGCTGCTGCTGCTGCTGCTGGGCAGGGAACCAGAGGAAGGGGTGGAAAGGAAAGAGAAAGAGGGGCGAAGGAGGTTGAGGTTAACTGCAGCAGGGGCGGCGCACAAACCGAGACGGGGGGCGAAGGAGAGCTCCCCCCTCATCCACAAGCGCCTGACGACCACTGACAGCTGAGCTTCCCCTCTCTGCGGGGGTTTCATGACCACAAACTGACACACTCCCTCACACACACACACGCGCGCACACACACACTCACACACACACACACACACACGCATTGCTCCTGTTTAGCTGTCTTCTTAAACCCACTGGTGCAAATTCTGACTACTCTCAGACTGCAACAGGATTCACTTAGAGTCGAAAACAGATATTTACACACATTTTTTAATTTTTTATTACTCACTGTGCAAAGTTAAATCAGACCAAACTTTTCTTGTTTTAGGTCAGAATAGTCCAAATTATTTATATTTCCTAAATGTCAGAGAACTTAGCGAGAGAATGTTTCACAGTATTTTTTGTTTGTAACTTTCCTTGAATTGAAAACATTTACAGTCGGTCAGTATCTAATCTTTTACGATGTATGAATTGGGTCAAACCTTTTGAGTTTTCTTCCACAAGCTTCTCACGATAGTTTGCAGGCGTTCTGGACCATTCCTCCTGACAGAACCGGTAACATTACAAATTATTATTTACATCATAAAGCGACTTTATTTTAGGATTTACACGTTCAGAAAGTGAGCTGGCAGGGTTTTAGTTTTGAGATTTTCATTATAGTGTACTATCATTTCGTTGTGAGTTTTTGTTTGTCTAATTTAGTTGCTTTTAATCAGTTTTTAAGAGTGTGTTTGCTCATTTTTATTAGTTAAATACTGACTAGTTTTTATTGGGTGTAGTAGTAGTTTTACCTTGTGTCCTGGTGTGTGGTCAAACGCAGCGGCGGGCGCAGCGGGAGCAACAGGTGAACGGGGGACATTTGGAGGAACAGAGCGAACACTTTTGTCTCCTCCTTTGACTTCTGGACCTTCGCTGTCACTGCTGATATACACGAGGACAGCTGTGAAAAAGATCTCCTCTCTGATTCACGCATGTGGCGGCAAACGTCACAGCCGGGCCAAAAATGTGCACAATTACTGATTTTTGTTTTTTTCTTCTGTCCTGCAGCGCTAAAAGCATGTCACCGTTGGTTAACCTAAGAGAGACGGTGGAAAGCTGCTGCTCGAGTCAAGATGTAGGAAGGAAGTGTCCACCATGGCACAGATAATGTCTCTGTGTTGGCTGGTTTTTGCAACACGATGCTTTTTATAAGCCATCTGATGGTAAACATTTGAACAGGCCATGTCCAGCATATGTGGGATCTTGTTTGTTGTAAATTTAGTGTTTTAATGTGGCACACTTAAATACCAATCTGCATTTCAAATTCCAAATTTTTACCTTTTAGTTTGTTTTAGTCTTGTAAGGTTAAAATCAACAGCCATGTCAACACCAGTACGATAAATGATGCTGATAATAGGTCTGTCACAGGCTACTGCCTAGAAATGATGAAGTATCTGATGTTGACCTGTTGGGATGGGGCTGGAGGGGCAAATGAAAATCTGCTGTAACACTTTGTTAGAAGGGGTGTGCATAAGACTGACATGACACTGTCATAAATACGACACAATACATGAAGAAGTCTTTATGAATGTCTTTATGATTGTTGTCGTGTTCGGTAAATAACGACACTTTTAACAACGTGAATTGAATGCAAAGATAGCACTTTTAATTGATTTTTAATGAAACTTCTGAAGCAACTTTGCATTAAAAGTGTCATTATTTAACGAATGACACTTCATGACAACAGTCACAGGCATTCATAAAGACTTCATGATCATAACAGATGTTATGTCATATTTATGACAGTGTCATGTCAGTCTTATGCACACAACTTTAAATGAAGTCTTACCAAACCTGCATAGGACCCCAAAAAGGTTGTGGAGATGTTGTTCTTCAGCAGGAGCAGGGAAGGCGGTCAGGAAAGGTGGACGAAGCTAAATGCAGGACGATCCTGGAAAAAACAAAAAAGTAAAAAAAAAAAAGTGGCTGAAACATCCAACAAAAACCTGAAACATCCAACCCAACTAGATCAAAGCATCTCGATGTGTTAGTGACATCCAGTAGGAGTTTGTGGTAAATAGATGTTTTTTTGAAGCTTGATTCAAAACGAATTTGGAAAACACTTTGGTCTTTGGGCGTGTAAGAAGACTTGCTGCTGTAACTACAGCAAAAGATGGTTCTACAAAATATCAAGTCAGATGGGCTGAATAAAAACCCACACCACACTTTTCAGATTTTAATTCTTTTTTCTTTTTTTTTTTCTTTTTAAGAAATGCATTTTACCCATCAACGTTACAGTTGCAGTAACTGACTAATGGCCTTTCTCCTGGTCACTTGTGCATCCCAAAAGACAAACCTCCTTATAACAAACCCTGGTTCTGGTCCGTTTGTACCAGCGCGCTTATAAAAAGCACTCAAATTCCCACAATATTCTGATCTGGGTCTTGGGAGCAATTCTAGAAAACATGGTCATGACTCAGAGCCAAATTGGGGCATTATGTGGAGCGGGCACGGGGGATTGTGTTGATCTAAACTGCAATATAAAATCCATCCTCTGAGATATTTTCAGCCTGAAGTTTTGTTGTTTTTTTTTTCTGCACCCACTTGTTCTAATCTTCTGCACGGGAACATCCTCCCCCACCCGCCCCCCAACCCATTTCTCCCATCATTTCTTTATGAACATCTCCTCAGACCTCTCCTATTTTAGTATGTTCCACCAGGCATGATTTACCGTCTTCCACAGGGAGAGACCTGGCTGAGCCCCCCTGCCTAGTTGTAAAAAAGACACTGTGTGTCTCCGTGCGGTTCCCACTCCTTGGGGGGAAAAAGGAGGTGGGGGGGGGAGTAATCAGCTCTCGACGCAGAGCGAACAGGAAAGTCCACCCGGATTCACCAGCAGCTCTTTATAAGGAGAAGGGAAAAAAGGCCCTGGTGCCTCTATATTTAGATGGACTTTATTGGGCCTCTTGTCTTTGCTTGACTGCTCTCTCCTCCCGTGCGCTGCTGTTACCAATCATTCACCAGAGCCATGTGGGAGGGCGCCCTCCACCCCACCGCACAGCCTGATAGTGATCTCAGAGATAATAACACAGAAGAGGAAACAAGGGAGAGACGGCGGAGGAATGACAGTGGTAGGTGGTGAAGAAGAAGGTTTTTTACCGTTTCCTTTTCCTTTCTGGAGGTTCATAAATGCTCCAGTTCGGAGGAAACCAAAAGGTTTTAAAGATGGATCCTATGTGATTGGTTTATCTAGTTGATGATGAGGATGGATAGAGGGAGGGGAGTCTCACCTTTCTGGTCTTATCTCTAAAGTAAAGTGTGTTTTATCAACAGCTTTCTCCTCACCCCCACATCACAAATAGTCCACCTGATTACCTCTTTCTACCAGATCTTGGGTCAGTGCTTGGAGGCTCCACAGCCGATGGTTTTACGACGGCACTTTAGAAACGAGCAACTGTGACGTTTGATGAACAAACTCCACACCGAGCAGCATGTTGAGGATCTGCCGGGTCAACGGCCTTTAGCAAGGTCTGTCTAGACTGAGACAGACATGATGTCAAACATGATTTTTTGTTTTGTTTTTAGAGTCAATAGTTGTTTTTAGTTGTTTCACTGATATTTCCATCTACAAAAGTCACCATCAGTAAGCAAGTCGAGTCATGATTCGACTTACTTGGTGAACCTTTGATTCACTTTTGCTGTGAAACGAAGGTTAAAAAAGTATCTCCTGCCCAGCAGAGTTGAGTAGTAACTATTTACATTTATTCAGTCACATTTCCTTGAGTTACTTTTTGGCAGTGCCTTAATGCTTGCTCTCACCAAGCACCGCCCATTTCCACAAATCTCCTTCTGGGATCTGCTGTCTCCAGCCGAGTCCCAGAACTGCGGACTGGGACTTGGCTGGAGACTGCACCTCAGAGTCTCCTGAGGTGAAAATATGAACTACCTCCTGGTCCTACCCTCCTAAGAACGTTTGTAAACCCTGGAGAAGCGTTGTGATGACAAGGCAGAGTGTCGGAAAGAGCAGGAGCTTCTTAAAGAGACAGATGCCTAATTTTAAGGCAGTTTATAGCAAAGTCAAATTTCTTTTAAGTAATGTTTGATATATACAGCATTTCTATAACAACTGAAGGCAACATGGTTACCTGATTTTTCTTTAAAAATGTCACTATGTGCCTAACCATAGGCATCCTTTACCATTGAGCATAGGCGTAGGAAGCGGGGGGGA